>NC_087203.1:93550378-93607878 GCF_015104395.2 Macrobrachium nipponense | reverse complement strand
CCTGTTCTTCCCGATCAATATCACACAAAAGTCGAGCTTTTGCGGAAGTGCAGTGGAATGCTGGACTTCATATAAAACTTGGCGACATTCTCGACTGCCCCATCGGTCATTGCTGGAAGGGGAAACATTCTTCGGAAATATATTGGGATGAGTGGGTGGCAAGCATAAAGGAAGTCTAATGCGAATGACATAGGTTGAGAGAAGGGAGAAGAAAGGTTGAGGGCGGCCGGAAAGGAGAAACGAAAGAGTATTAGAAAATAACTGTGGCACAGTTACGTTTATGATGATAAGGTTCTAAAAAGCGTGGAGCTGGAAAGTCAAATAAATAGTAAGGATCTGAACTTAAATAGTAAGGATCTGAACTTTAATGAGGAACAACAAAAGTCCATAGGAATTTGATTGGAATTCAGAGCCTATGTAAAAGTTATCGTAGGATTTTGTGTGTGAGACATGATTGAATTGTCAGAAACACAGTGTGGTTTTATACTTGATTGAGCGGTGTGAACATGAGGCGACATAACTCTTATGAAACAATCCATTGTTACAAAAATGGCCAATAGTTTAATTTATATAAAAAAATTTATGATTACTCATTTAAGTGCTGACCAGACCCATCGGTGTGGACAGGCGCATATTCCCACAGCAATAAAATTTATGAATGGAAATAGGGAAAATTAATTATGAAAACGTGAATTGACGCATGTTAAGTTTTAGTCGTTTCATCAAGCTTATTGCGAGGTTCTGCTGCTGCGCGTTCATTTGTATGGTTGGAGGTTTTTATACATGAGGATTCTGCAAGCATATTATCCTATTTTTTCTTTATTTCTTTGATTACTAGTTTATGCACGCCACTCAATCTGCATGGCCGTATTAGACCTTTGTGGATATTCATCTCTCCAGAGCAATTGTTCCTTTCGAGTAGAATTTTCTCTGCAATGACGCAGCTAGCTAATGCAAATAGCAGGGTAATAAGGGCGTTCAGAGGATCAAAGGGGATGCGTTCATTAGCTGTTTAGACTCTTCGATTAAGTCAACACTGGATTTAACAAACATCCACCTCATTTGGTGTAATGAATAAACAGCTCATAATGACTCTCTCTCTCTCTCTCTCTCTCTCTCTTTATATATATATATATTAATATATTATATTAATTATATATCTATTATATATATATATATATAATATATATTTAATATATATATATATATATCAACTTCAAACCTTATGGTCTCCTTCCCCCCTTCCCTCTCTCTCTCTCTCTCTCTCGACTTACTTGTTATCAACTTCAAACCTTATGGTCTCCTCTCTCTCTCTCTCTCTCTCTCTCTCTCTCTCTCTCTCTCTCTCTCTCGCAAATTCTACTAGAACCAAATGCTTATCTGTTTGAATTGCTTAAACATGAGTTCTGTTGGTTTTTGTGCTTCCTTTTAACCAACAAAATACTACAATAAACCTTCTTGCTGGTATTCATTGCTGTCGGTCAGTATGTAGCGAAACGTTCGTTATAAAGAGGTTGTTGCCTGCATTCAAAAACTTTCTCTAGTATGTAATTTAATCTAACTTCCATTCCTTTCCTTCAAAATCTTTGCTACGAATAGACAGGTAGCAAAAACCAAGATAAATGGGAAGAAAAAAAAAAAGAAACTCGCAGGTAATTAGAAATTTATGGAAAAAACCAAGCTTTTCCTCAAGTCAAAGAACGTCGTGTCTTTGTTCTTAGCAAATTACGTCTTCTAAAACTCACAGGTCATCTGTCTTCTCGAATGGGTTTTATTCTCGGGTCTCCAGAATCCTTGATTGGTCGTAAACCCTAAGGAGAAATGGTGTTCCGCATCTGCTGTTCCGCATTTGCTGTTCCACCTTATTTCAGATGTATGAATATTTCATACATTGTGTTTCGGATGCTGAGGTGAGAGGAGAGAGGAGAGAGAGATGAGAGAGAGGACGAGAGAGAGAGAGAGAGAGAGAGAGAGAGAGAGCAGCCTGCTGTGCATCCATCATAATGCGAGTACATGTATAAACTACTATTTTAATTAGATTGAAGTTTTTATTTTTTTTTACTACATACTACTAAAACTCCGCTGGTAATTTACAATGGTTAATCCCTTTCATTAACACATAGGCAAGATATTTTGTGTCATCCATGTTACTTATGTTTGGTGATCAACTTTTGACCTAATATTAAAATGAAATAACGGGTAAAGAAATAGACTGAGATTCTTCTTGTTTTCTTCTCTCACCCTTCCTTTTTTGTTCGTATCCTTCCCACCGCCCATTCTTTCCCTTTGACATCAGCTTAAATGTGTTTTGTCAATAGTCGAGTTTGTTGTGCATATCGGATTGAGATGAAGATGATGCTTAGTTATTTCATTCAGAAACCTTTGCACATAATACTGCGGTTTTATATGATATGAATAGAAATCAACTTTTTTCTAATTTCTGAAATTAAAATATATAAGATTACTCGTTTGTTGCCTAATTAACTGTTTACCTTTGCATATTAGTTTACTCTTCTGCTATGTTATATGGGGTTAGTTAATAATTTCAAATCTTATGACCAGGCTCATTTAAAAAAAAATATGCTAGCGTATGTAAATTCACAGTCTCTTGTTCTCCCTGTTTTGATGTCAAGTTCTCCGTTCTTTATTTGTCTTTATTTACATATTTTGTTATCCCGTAGAGTAATCAGCTTTCCTGTTGTGTGAGTTGTTTGGTTTTCCGCGGTAAATGATTAATGTACTCTCTTTTTTCTTTGAGATTTTTAAAAAAGAAAAAATAACGAATGCTTCCGGTTATAAATCGCAATATACATTTACCGCCTTGGCACGTTAGATGTCATATTTGGGACGGCTGTAAATCATTTTTGTTCGTTAGGAAGCGGGAGAGAACGCCTCGCTAATTTGAAGAATATTTATAGCCATCCATAGAGTGATTTAGGTTCAGGGATTTGTCGGCATGTGTGTAATGGTTTGTTACTCTGTCAGTTTTCTATGTATAAACACATGCGCACAGGGAGAGAGACACATATATACACAATTACGTTGGTATAGTGATATTTTCCTTGATGTGTGTTTTTCTTTCTCTATTACCTAAAATGTCACTAACGAGGAATTCGTTTTATAACTTTAAAGAAATTTCGGCAAAGGCGCAGGTGGTACTCACTTTGAGATTTCCTTCACCAGGGAGACAAAAAAAAAAAAAAAAAAAAAAAAAACTTATAAAGAGTTCTGTCTACAAAGTCGAGTTGTGCTTGAGTAAACAAATATAATGATTGATGCCACAGGTAAATTCCTGCTATTGATATAGTCGACTGTCTCCAACTCTGATTTTTTTCTTTTTATTTTATTCGTACCATACTACCAGGGGTCCCTATTCCAAGTAGCCGAAAGTGTGGTAAGGTGATGAAGTGAGAAGGAAGCCTCGTGTGGACCTCCCGAATTTGATCAACTAACAGAGATGCCCCGTAAGGGGGGTTAGTGCCGTCAGTGCACCTCGTGCGATGCATTGTAGGCATTACTTAAGGTTCTTTGCAGCGTGCCTTCGACCCCTAGCTGCAACCCCTTTCGTTTCTTTTACTGTGCCTCCTTTCGTATTCTCTCTTCCATCTTACTTTCCATCCTCTCCTAACAATTGATTCATAGTGCAACTGCGAGGTTTTCCTCCTGTCACACCTTTCAAACCTCTTAATCTCTCTAAATTTCCATTTTAGCGCTGAATGACCTCATAGGTACCAGTGCTTGTCGTTTGGCCTAAATTCTATATTCAGTCGGTCAACTAACAGAGATTGGAGCCGATAGGTTTGTGTTTGCTTACTGCCTGTTCTTTGTTATAACGCTGGAAGGCTTGTCAATTTTACAGAAATAGAATTGTGTTTTTAAACATTAGCCATTGTAAGGCTAATATTGCAGCGTAACTAGTTATTTACTATTTTATTAATTCTTTTACTTTTACCGACGTTTGCACCACGGATCTCTCTCTCTCTCTCTCTCTCTCCTCTCTCTCTCTCTCTCTCTCTTCTCTCTCTCTCTCATTTTTACTTTTTCTCGCGCCCTTCCGAATTCACACTGTTTTACATTCATTGTTCCATAAAAGCCATATGTCTTGATATTCCGGTTTATTCACTATTCCTGGCGCACCATCTGCTTCTCCATCCATCAGATGGTTCCAACGGTTCTCTTTCCCAAAGGCCAGATGGCTCTCCAGCTGGGAAATACGACAGTTCCTACTCTCCCTGCTGGCAGATGGCTGGTACATTCCGTCAGTACGTTCCAGGTTGCTCTCTCTCTCTCTCTCTCTCTCTCTCTCTCTCTCTCTCTCTCTCTACCATCCACTGGGGACCTTAATTCTCCGCAGTGTGTACTGGGGGAGGAACGTGCTTTTAGTAAAGTGAGTTAAGAGTGACTTTTACAGCTACCAAGTACTTTTAGGACTTCTAAGCACCGTTTTATTGCGCGTACTCGTGTTATTTCTGAAATTATTTATATCTTCCTTCCCATTTCTGCCTTGTAATTTTCCAAAGACTTTTTTTCGTGTGTGTGCTTGTTGTTGTTTTTTTTTTTTTTTTTTTTTTTACGAGAAGAAATGCTTCCCATACAGTATGCATTTTCTAGGACTTATTAAAATTCGTAATTGTGGATGTTAATACATACCCTCTTTTCAGTTAAGTTTCATTTCACTGATTTGAGCATCAGCGCTACTATGTGTGGCTGGTAGCATATTCAGGCGCTGCATTATTTGCCTGAAGGAGCTGTCACACGGACACAATAATTGACATCTTGCCTTTCAACACCGAATTCCAACACGGGAGGCTGTTTGATACCTTAACTCAAGCGAAAGTTTTATCAACTCAATAAACAAAGTGAGAGAGATTAATCTAAAGGAGTAGCGTTACGTTATATAATATATCTGTGAATTAAATGGTTCTAAACATTTTTAAGTTTTGGAAACATGGAATATACACCACCTTGTGTGTCTAAAACAACTTTAAAATGACAAGGAATGTTTACAAAACAGATCGTACAAGCTAATCGTATGTTCAATTCTTGTTGAATGTATGGCAACATAGGGAACGTTTTTTGCAATGCAAAATGCAGAAAAAACGTTCAAGTGACACATCCTTAACGCTGAATGTTCGCCTTATTACCAGTGTTATCAAAATCTCAAGAAAGGAACGGTAGAGATTGATGGAAATGCGCTTATGGAAATTAAGGAAAAGTGAATGGAAAAGATGGGAACTAGGTAAAAGAGAGAATGAAAGCGACTGAATATTAATGTTATATAGGAATAATGTAATAAACATTGATAGAATCACAGGAACAAGTGAAGCAGGAAAGTGACAGGATCTATGCTGAGATTGCTCCGAGAACAGGGCTGTCCACAGAAGGATTTCTTCATGTATGGACTGTTGATTGGTGATAAGCGTAGAGAGAAAAAGGAGAGCAGTCCCGCTGTCCACACAGATAAAAAAGATGGCTGTACATTCTAAGGCGATTTGGTCACTGGAGAGCACCAAGCACGATTAGCCGATAAAAGGATTGAGTTATATGGATAGCATTCAAATGATAGAGGAGAGGGGGTTGTATGTGTAAGAAATGCGAAAATGGAAGCGTTGATATCACGGAAGACAAAGGCCGCGGTAGGTGCAAGTTTGAGGCAAGTGGTACAGTCGGGCTAAGTCTTGGGGTTAATGAGCCTTCTGTGGATGTATATAAAACCAACGATCTTTTGGAGGCGTTTTGGAAAGGGGCTTATCCAGGATCCAGCCTCTCATCTTTATTTTTCCCTCGCCCTCTCTCTTGGTTTCTTTTCGTACTAAGGAAGGATTTGCGTTGCCATCAGCGGATTGATTTTGTTCATAAGACACTGGGTTTAATCGCCTCTTTTGTTTAGTGTCTTAATTTATTTATTCCTGTTCCGGAATTAACTCTAAGGATTACTTATATTCACCATTATCACATGCAACAGTGGTTATTCGTTTCACTAGAGACGTTTAATTTTGCACTTTATCCCTTAGTAGTGTGTGTGACCTGGCAGTAGTGATGCAGCATACAGGTCACGATTGAAAAGTCCGTGGATTGCTCCAGGCCTAGGATCCGGAAAGACTGGCTGAAAAGCAGGAAGAATATCATTTGGGGCCAACCCCTTCATTGAAGGAAAAGGTGTGTTGTTAAAATTATCTATATATATATATATATATATATATATATATATATATATATATATATATATATGTGTGTGTGTGTGTGTGTGTGTGTGTGTATGTGTGGGCGTGCGTGTTTGTATAATGTATGTATGTATGCATTTGTGCACACAAATAAGATGTAGGTGAGCGCATACGTACCTAAATGTGCAGTATTCATACAAACACATTAATTTACATTTCATGGGCGGTAAGCAAAGTAAGAGAATACGATATAAATAATTGTATGTTACCCAAAACATGTTTTTGCCAAAATGTCCAAAGAAGATATTTTTCATATTTTGATTTCCATATTATGAAATTTACCAAACAATCCCAAAGACAACGCGGTTGGACGAAGAAAAGCATAATATAAAAATGGAGACAGAAGTAATGAAAGATTCCTCTTCCTCCGAGCTATCTTTTCCCCGGGAGGGGAATCAGGCATCAGTAAGCATTTTCGAAGATTGAATTTTGGGGAATTCTTCGCCAGACGTCTTTCGCTCTCTCTCTCTCTCTCTCTCTCTCTCTCTCTCTCGTAAAAAAAGAAACATTTTATTTAAACAATGTCACTTACATTTATCGTGTTTTTATAGTTTATTTTCATCGTTTGGAAATATTTTAGAAATACTAATAAAATTTATTAATCCTCTCTCTCTCTCTCTCTCTCTCTCTCTCTCTCTCTCTCTCTCTCTCTCTCTCTCTCTCTCCCTCTCTCTCTCTCTCTCACACATCATAATTGCTATACTTTACTAACCTTATACTTTACTAACCGTATTTTCTCAAGGCCAAATTTGCCAGTTGTTATGTAACTGTACACATATATTTAATCATTTTTATCATTGAACTTTTCCTTTTCGATTGCGTGTAAATAGAAATTTTAGGGATAGGAAGAAATGGTTGTGATTGTTCATCGTCTTCGGAATGTATATCCTTGGTATACGGAAGCAGTGAAAATGTATATATGAACAGGGAAGTATTTTTTTTATTATACAATTTCAGAGAAAGATCTCGTCTCTCGCGCAAATATGCTTATGTTCGTTACAGTATTAGTTTATGATGTAAAAGTTGGGTAGGAGACTCCTTATGTCATCTTCAATGGTTATTATTAACGCTGTACATTGGGGCAGTATCTGTTAACCTTCGACATTACCTTTCTTCCTCTTCTTCCGGTCTCGATGGATGTTGAAACCGACAAGTTATGCCCAAGAATTCCTTTTCCAGAGGGAGGAACCGGGCCTCTGGATTAACTGAGATGCAGGACATAATTCATTCCAGGATAACCCTTAAACGCATGTCAAATGAGTGACAGTATGTCACGTTTGACCTAAGGGACTCTTATCATAAATGGCGATTTATCCGCAGAATTTGTCTCATCGTTCCAAGAGTCCATATATATATATATATATATATATATACTATATATATATATAATATATATATATATATATATATATATATCTATATATATATATATATATATATATTATAATGTGTGTGTGTGTGTGTGTGTGTGTGTGTGTGTGTATGTATGTATGTAAAATGATGGCATTCGAAGGGCAATTAATTTACTGTTTTTGCTCATAGCTTTATTTAGTTAGTTGTCCTCTCCGGCCCCAATTTTATGACGTCAGTGAAGTTCTCTTGTCACCTCCTCCAGAGCCTCATTCAGACACCATATGCTCGAGAGAGGAGCATAAACTGAGTTGTAAACCAAAGACGGAAGTGAGCTCACCACATAAAGCAGATACGCTGAGACCAGAAGAATAAACACCATGTCATCAGTTATACTTTCATTTTTCCCGCAAGGAAAAAATTATCTGTATCTATAGTTCATATGTTTACTTGTTTCAACATGGCTAAAATAAGTTCTTCGCCTGGCACAGCCTTTAATCAAAAACATATTTTTTTTTTTATTCTTGACGAAATTTGAAAGACGTACAACAGAAGAAAGATTGTGGGGTAATGGTGGTAAAATCTTATCTTTAAACATTGCCTTGCGAGGCTGAGCTATTAAGATATGAGAGAGAGAGAGAGAGAGAGAGAGAGAGAGAGAGAGAGAGAGAGAGAGATAATCATTAAACACGCGAGCATTTCCGCTGGTCTTTGTTCTTTCTCTTGACTGATGATGCCATTCTAGATACCCTTTTGTGTTTACCAAACTGACGCTCCGGGAACCGACTCTCCCTTCATTCAACTTGTGAGATATTGCATTAAAAATTTTAGTTCTTAGTCAGTTTTTTATTCCTCATTTAATTTTAGTATCTTGCAGGAGAAAAGGCCTTTAATAAACTCTTCTTTTTTCAGAGTGTAGGAGTATCATATCGTTCTGAAAATTTATATTTAAAAACCTGAGATATCAGGTTACAGTGAAAAAGTGAAGCATTTCGAAGCCATATGACAAAAAGAAAAATATCTCCTCCTCGAGAATCTTTTTGGTTTCCCCTCAACACTTGACACATCGAGGTGAAACCGTGAAGAGCCTACTTATACCCCTGTGGATTTTATGTTTTTACCATACTGTGAAGAGGAAATATATATTTTATTTACGTGTGAAAGTGAATAAATGTAATTTTACAAAAATAGTGAACCGAATGAGGTGTCATTCATCACCTTTTTTTTCTCTTTTTTTTATTGTAATAGTAACGGTCTTTCATTTCAGAGTCGAGAGAATATTTGTGATAAAAATTATGGTATTACTAGTTGCCATCCTGTTATTATAAATATCTTTCCGTTGATAAAGGCAATGCTTTATATCAATAACTGTGATATACGTTTTTTTTATTATATCTAGTACCAAACGTTAACTCTTACACTATACATTTCTAGCAAGGCAAAAATCTTAATAAGGTAACAGGACAAGACTTCGAATCTACAGTGACAGATTTAGGCTATTTGTTTTTCATAACTCTCAGGCGTTATAACCGCCACTTACCTTCAATAAAGTTTTACTTGACCAGCTAAACTGAGATTTAAAGTATGGAAGAGTAAATGAATTATTTTATATAAAAATCCCAGTGGACTTGCAAATGTGTAAGACAAAAAGAAAAGGAAAGGAAAGGAACAAAAAGAACTGAAAAAGAATCTGGGAGGGGGGGGGGGGGGGGGCGCAGGAGGAAAAGCAAAACCTTAGGGAGAAAATTCGTTTCCGGAAGAGGAGAGCAGGGAGCGGAATTGGGCTCCGTCGGTTTTTTATAGAAAACTGTTTACCAGAGCACTCCAAAGAAGACCCGAAAATAAAAGCCTCGAATCCTTTATTGCCTTATTAATAGTGTAAAGGAAATCTTCCATTTTTTCTTCCGGATGAAACTGTATTTGGAAAATGAGAATGCAGCCAACTCAGTCCATGAGATGTAAACCATCCTTGGCAAAGTGGATACGGGGTTATTCCCAACAGCCGTCAGCATGATGATACACTGCGAGAAGCATTTCACGCGGCGCAAATGTCGTGGCTGAGAGAGTGAGTGAATCGAAAATAGAGTATGAAAGGGATCGGGTGTGGGGGAAGGCGGGGAGGGGGCGGTTGTTGTTGGATCGTCTTTTGGGGTCGACGATATTTTGATCAAATCCCAGGCAACTTTCAAAGATGTCTTTCAGGGGTTTTCCGTGCCCGCGACATCTGAAAATAAATCGTTTGCCCTCGATACGTTGGCTTGACGAATTCAATAGGCTCGTCGTGACAACAGAAACAAAAAGCTAACAAGAGTAGCCTTTCTTTTTTTCATATATAGAGACATTAGCTTATCCTTAACTTTCATCGTTGAGAAATATATCTCACATTCTGTATATTCCTCTCTAATTCATAAATGAGACCAGTATTTGAATTGTACGGTGAAACATTTAAGATTTATTTTCTATCCGCCATTATTTATCGCAGCCTCGTAACTATTTCATTTTTCTCTGGAATTAATTGACTGTTTTTATGCTTATGGCTTTAAGGGATAGGGGCAAATAAATTTTCCAAGTAAAAGGTAATTTATAGTTTTTAGTAATAACATATTTCCGTTTTTTGGTTTCGGTCCAAGACTACATTACAGTTTCAGACCCGATCATGGGACGAACTTTGATAATTCTTGGATATCGACAGGATTGATCATCTTGGTTCTGATGAAATAATTTTTTCAATTAATAGATTATATTTTTAACACATGTGAGACTAGCGATGAAATTGTTATCATCAAGGATATGCATCTTTTCTAGAAGAGTTGTTCAAGATTTCTCGAACTGTCAAATTTGTACCTCAATCCATTTTCAGTATGGCCGTATTCAAGACTGGACGCCAGAAGGTGTATTTCAAGTTACCTTGTTAATCAGTTTCGTCCATCGAGGAATAAGGCCTAAATGGCCTCCACTACCGGCGTTAGTCGACTAAATCAACGAACGAGGTGTTAGCAATCAAACTCCCTAAGTAGCGTTAAATGGTATGCCATGATGCGTTGCGATCTACATTAGTTCCAACAGCGGTTGTGTCCTCTCTATCCCTCTCTCTGGTGAAATTACATTATGCGTTCCGACATCAGAACTGTTCGTAATTTTTAAGGTTCCCGTCTCCGAAATTGATGAGTCAAAATTTTCATGATTTTAGGTTAATATGACGTGTGGTTTTTGTGAAAGCAATGGTTCAGATAGGTAGATAGATATAGGAATGGTGAGAATTTACATATATCTCTTCGATTAGTGGTCAATTCCAAATAATTGGTGTAGCATTGCTGTAATTTTACTTTAAAACTTATCTGGAAAGGCTCTTAAAAAGAGAATACTTTCACTTGAAAGATATATCAGGAGATTGAAGGAGAATCACACAGTACTGGGACAGTTGCTTGTTTCCCACGAGATGACAAGGAAATGAATATCAGGAGTTTTCCTCCTTATTGGTTAAAAGAGGGGATCAGTCCTTCATTCCCGAGATTTCCAGCATTCAGGACTTATCTGTGTTTCCTTTTGAATTTCAATTGAATCTTTCTTCTATCAACTCCCCAACATAGATTCTTCCTTTGCTTTCTTGTAGTAGCTTGGTATCAAAAGGCTTAGCGACATAAATATCTCCCTCCTACCCCAAGCCCTCCCCACCTAAACTCCCTCCATCGTCTCTTCTTTTATTTTTTACTTAGTTTTTAATTTCTTTGTGATCCGAAGGGTCTGCTTGTGCGAGACTCATTTTTCATGAATTTATTTCTAAGATGTTCCTTGTGCTTATCTGCTCACCAGCAAATGTGATTACTTGTTGATTAATTGTTTGTTTGTTTGTGTCTGTCTGTCTGTCTGTATGCATGTATGTCTTATAGGTACATTTTTGGACTCGCATGTTTACAGATTACAATTGGTTTGCAGTTCCAACTGTAGAATCGTATATTTTCCATCAAGACCAGACATCGAGAGTACTTTCGTTCAGATTTTTTTTTTTCCTTTTTTTTTTTTTTTTTTTGTACGTACAGTTTTAGGTTGTCTTATGGAAATGAGAATCACACCTATGTTAGGGCAACCTCTGCTTCATATGAACAATATTACAATGACTAAAACATTATACATTGCCACAAATTTCTGTCTCTGACCTTTTTTCGCGAAAACAGGAGGTCCAGTACATTTCGTGCATTGATTTTTATAGCGTTTCCATTTTTTATCATCAAAGTTCAGAGCCTTTTCTTTCTTTTACCTTTGACAAACTGTGCTCGTATGGATGACATCTATTAAAAACAAAGCTGTTTTCCATCTGGTGCCATTTGTTCTGCTCAGGGGATGTTGCAATCGCGCTCAAGCGTTGTGATAAACGGTGGAGGACGAACCGTGTCTGTGCAGGAAATGGGGGTTTGTTCATGTGGTGTGCTTTTATGTGTTTTGTTTACTGACTCTTCTTTGGGTTCTCCCGGTCGTATTTCCTCCTTACTCTGTATGAAAAGCATTCCGCTGCTTGTTTTTCACCTCCTAGTTTCCTCAATTTTCGTCTTACCGGAAGCTAAAAAAAAAAAAAAAAAAAAAATCGTCAAAAATGATTTAAAAAAAAAAAAAAGTGGAAAAATTTAAAAAGCAAGTGCAGTTCAGTTGAGCTTTTGGTATTAAGATGAATAATATACAATGGGAATTTTCTTTTAGAATTGCAATATACTGTGTTACCTGAACCTAAATCCCACACGCGCACCTTTTTGTGTGTGGGCCCTGTAGCCTTTACCTTGGACCAAATTGATTTAATCTTCAAAATAATCACCTCATCGACCCAGGGCTGCATTCAGGCCAGACAACATTTCCATTTGCATCTTTTATTTTGAGATACATCTGTTCATCAACCTGTCAGCATTTACTTCCCTGTAGAACAGTGTGTTCTCATTCAAATTTTCTCGCCCTCTCTGTTCAAATTGTATTACATGGCTTTCTTCCTCGTCTCACTTCTTGGATTACCTACCCAACTTCCAGTATATGTACATGATTTTCTCTTTCATTATGCAGTTGCATCTCAAATAATCTTCTACTTTCTTGCATTAAGCCTTTCATTTCCTCATTCGCCGCATACTATTTTTTATTCCCTCTTCTTACCCAGTTTATAATCTAAAAGCACTCCCCGCTGTCTAATCTTAACGCCTCCTTGTCTCAACACTATGCCCCATATTTCATCTATTTGCATCTATTCTCTTTTTATGCGCTCTTCTTAGCTCCTCCTCTCCCATAGCCCTTGCCTGAACTGCATTTCCAACTGGGTATTCTTCATTTCCTCTCCAACTCGCACTTTTATCCATCTTAACTTTTGCTTCAAAATCATAATCAGAGATACCTAAAGCTACTAAAAGCTGCTACTCTTCTCACTATTATACCCATCAGTTTGCTCCTCCATCTAGTCTGTACTCATCCGTCATACTTATTCTCAACTATCAAATTAGTTAACCTATGCTTAACTAAGCAATAGCTGCTCTATAGTGTACAATTTAGAGGTGCTGTTTATTGGGTATTTGTACAGTGAAGAGTAGAATTTAATTTATGCATACCCTATGCATTTATTTTTCAGTTGACCTCTGATTTAGTAGTTCACTTGTCTCAGGAGGATCCAGGTGTCTAAAAGATTAATTATCATAAAGATTTAATAGAAAGAAATTTTCATGCTGCCAACAACGTAAAAATTTTTTCGTTGTATTTATTGTGGATATTGATTGTTTTCAGTTACATTCCAATAGTATTCATCATTAAAACGGAGATAGGTGTCGAATATAATGGTGATGATGGTGATAACAGTACAGTGAACTGAACATATAACCATATTTTTTCCCTTATATATATTGTTATTTTAAATCTTTTTATGAATGATCGGTAAGGAAGCTATTCTAGTGTCCACGAATTGCTAACCTTCGCCTGTATGTGTGTGTGTGTGTGTGTGTGTGTGTGTGTGTGTGTATGTGCGTGTGTGTGTGTGTGTGTGTGTGTGTGTTTGTGTGTGAGTGTGTGGGCGTGGATAATTCATGATCTTGTTTTTGCTGAGTCGGTTCTAGTTTGGAAGAAAATTTCGCACTTTTCAGTCTTTTATTCTTTTGTTTTTGCCGTGCCAATCGTCCCCCCTCCCCCCCACTTTTTTTTTTCTCTTTTTACTACTCTGTGGTGATTTAGGATGTCTTTTTATTTTTCATGACCTGTTCATATTTCCCCGCAATAGCTTTGTTTTTGTCAAACATAATTTCTTAGAACTTTTGCGCTTTTAACTCTTACCGTCTCGCTTATTCTTCTGTTCCCCTTTAAATCACTTTCAAACTGCCACCTTCGCCATTAATTTTTATTCCTCTCTGATTTTCACTCATACTTTCTTTTTAAATTTTTTTTTCATTCTGAATTCATTCATTCGTTAGAATCATTTTGCTTCCGTAACTTTAATCTTGTGTTTATCGTTTCCTCCCTCTTTGCTGCGTCTCATTTTTTATCCCGTGACGTTTTCACCTTTATGCCAAAATGTCATCTGTTAAGGTTGATATTGACTTTCTAAGAGCTAAGGATTTTTACCGACCGCCTCTTCATTCGGCAGTGACAGATTGGACAGGTTAATTCATCTTGCATTATGGCCATTGTCGTAGCCCGAGGTTTCCCGCCATATCGCTTCAATTTTCAAGAGGGAAAAATGGCGGGGAGATTTTTATGGCTCTGTAGCAGTTGAATGCCTCAGGGCGAGAAGGTCCCGGTCTGGAGAGAGAGAGAGAGAGAGAGAGAGAGAGAGGCGAGTTGATGAGTCTGCGGTCCAGCGCGGATAAAGAACGCTGATGGTTTCCTCTTCTAAAAAGGGAAAGATGAAGGAGTCTGCGAACTTCAAAGGCTCGGGAATATGTGTTAAAGAGTAAAAGTTATGACGTTAACAAGTAGTGGGTAAGGTTAGTGTTCTGTCTGAAAATGGCAGCTAATAATGGGCTAATGTGCCAGAAAATGTAGTGACTAGTCAATGAGACTACACAGAATCGTGAATTTTCTCTGTGGAGTTGATAGATACGAAGAATGTTTCATAGAGTTCTTGAAAAATAGATCACCTCCAGAAAGACTATAAACAGATATGTGGTGGGTAATGACTGTATACATGCATTAAACGGCTGGAAGCGATTTTGACACAAATTCTAAAATTGCGAAAGTGTTGTGAAAAGTACTGATATTCGCGAGCGGTGCGTATTTCCCTTATTTCTGAGAATTTTATAGAATTTTAACAAAACTCTCTTTGTTTTCAGGTTTTGATA
The DNA here is from genome assembly GCF_015104395.2 of Macrobrachium nipponense. Lineage (NCBI taxonomy): Eukaryota > Metazoa > Arthropoda > Malacostraca > Decapoda > Palaemonidae > Macrobrachium > Macrobrachium nipponense. Next base: position 93,593,009 of record NC_087203.1, on the reverse strand, counting down.
CAATGCAGTCTCGCTGAGGTATTATGCTAAGCGAATGAAGATCAGTATGCAACCCTCTCTCTCTTGTGTTCTCATGTAGCCGTCTGGTTATTTTCCGCTGGCTTTTATCGGTAGGTCATAATGAATTAATGTTATCTGTGGCATCCAGTGCCACCTCCAATTATTTCAAATCCTGTTGCTAAGGGTAAACTGCATTTTGCATATTGATAAGGGATGAGTGGTTTTCCTTCATCACAAAAATACCCGGGTTGGACATTATTTCATTTTTCAAGATTTTCCTCTCTTGTTTAATATGTTGTGAAGGTATGTACCAATGTCGCGTTGTTTTATCTAACATAGAGAGTGACGGATTTCTCCAGATTTCCTTTTAAAGATCTGTGTCTTTAATCAACAGGTTATTACTATTATTAACCATGGAAAATCTAACACTAAGCGGAACATTAAACGCTGCAAGTGCCATCATCTATCGTGAGGTTTTATGCCGTGTCGTCGTGAGAGAGAATTAGTCGTTCATCTCTCTCTCTCTCTCTCTCTCTCTCTCTCTCTCTCGTCCCCACCATTTCGAACCGTAGCGTAATGGCAAATCTTGTCAACGTACTTTTTCTCAGTCTCTCTTCTGCGGAAAAGTTTTCGTGTGCAAGACGGTGTGGATTTGATTCCAGCCTGTTAGGAATGGAGGTGTGGATTCGATTCCAGCCTGTTAGGAATGGAGGCAAGCAATGGAGCGTTGAAAACATAGGAGACTGGTTATTTACAAAGTAAAGTAATGCTACTATTATAGATTATGTACAAAGGTGGCTTGGGATATTATTAGAAAGGATAAAAGCTATATTTTTATTAATAATTTCTGCGTCAGGAACAAAATAGTTCCATATTTGTGTAGGATATTAGACGAAGGTTTCAGTCAAAACTGTCTTTGGTAGTATTTTTTTTTTTTTTTAATAAGTGATCTCTCATGTCACCATTATTACCCTCCCTCAAGAAGAATTAAATAGTTAGGAACTTGGCTTTTTACTTATTTTCCAAACAATATATATATATATATATATATATATATAATATATATATCTATATATATATATATACATTTAATAACTTTCAAAAATTTAACGTTTGAAAAAATGTCGACCAAACTTGTAAATTTGGTTTGTAATTTTGTCTTCAAAACAGGAAATTTACAGAAAATTACAAATAATAGTTTAAGGAATAAAGATGATTTTTTATCGAAACTAATTGATATCCGTTTTGTAGTAATGGCTCCATTTTCTCCTTGTATTGTCTGTTGTCGCATTTATAAATGATTGTTTTCATGGTATCGTTTTATGACGAAAAATAATCTATCAATAGATCCAAGGCTCGAACCCTTTCCTGACAAAAATCCGATTTGCGTAGGACACAAACTACCTAATTTAGCAGTTTCCTACTATGGGTTTCACAGACCGCGCAAGCTCCATTTTGGGCAAAAACTCTGTAACGAACAATCGAGATTTTGCTATAGTGTATGACACCCAGTGCCGTAATTTATAAGAGCATCATGAATCACTAATTGTAAAGAAAAAAGATGAAAAAAGCTCCGCCCACCCTCTCCCTCCACCTACACCTCCGCCTCCACCTCCTACTCCTCCTTCCTTCCCTCTCCTTTCTTCCTCACCTTCCCTCCCCCCTTCTCTCTCTCTCTCTCTCTCTCTCTCTGAAAGTTTCTTCAGTTTAAACTTAATTTGTATGATTTTTTTCTATTAATCTATCTATCTAATAATTTCCATTGTTGTATATATCTATTGATATATACAACAATGGAAATTATTCGGTAGAAAGATAGATAGATAGATAGAAAAAATCATACAAATTAAGTTTAAACTGAAGCAACTTTCATAGAGAGAGACAGAGAGAGAGAGAGACAGAGAGAGAGTGAGAGAGAGAGAGAGAGAGAGAGAGAGGGAGGGGGAGGGCTGGTTAATGAAGAAAGGAGAGTGAAGGAAGAAGTAGGGAGGTGGAGGTGGATGTGGGGGTAGAGGGTAGGCGGAGCTTTTTTATACTCTTGTGTTCGTATCCGTCTCTGGCTAATCGAGTTTTTGCCTCTTGGTACAAAGACAAGAACCTTTATTCGTTACAACTTAGAGTTATTGCCCAAAAATGTGCTTGCACTGTCTGAGAAACCCATATGCATTTCAGGGACCGCGAGTCATCGTTTTTCTCAAATATTTTTCAAACTAATTATTTGATCGAAATGGTACTTTGACACAGTGTACAAAGCACCTCTCCTTAATTTTTGGCAATGTAGTGCATTGTCAAATGGTGTTAGTTAAACCGTTTACTCTTGACTTTTAAAAGGCAAAGTCATATGAGTCAGCAGGAGTCATTTACAGATTCGAACGCCCGCTATCCCCATCCCTTCCCTCTCCCTCCCTATCTCTCACTTTCTTTATCGCCGTGTTTCTCGTATCTCCTCACAATAATACCGTTTACCCTGATATTTTTCAATAACAGCAGATAACTGGAGAGTTCATAATGAAAAGGATAGCGAGGTTTGACGTAATGACCGTAATAAAGGTTACTCTTTCCCAGTGTATTTGCTTATAGTATACTTGGCGTGTCAGGTAATACCGTAACGATAAGGGGGTTGTCTGTCTGGGTCATTGATGGAGGCGGATTTTTCATTGTCGTCATGTCTACAATGTTACTTTGTCTGCATCATTGCAGAAATGCATTTGCAATACGACTCCTACCTAAATACAAAATAGAGAAAGCTGACAATAGATTAAGGATCAATCACAATAAGTAAGTGAATCATCAAAACACACTCACGCAAAAAGTACACTCATATTGGTCAACCAATCAATCAAGGTATTTATCTCTTTATCCTATTATCTATTACTTTGTATTTAACCCTTTGAGAATATATATATTATATATATCTATATATATTATATATATATATATATAGATATATATATATATATATATATATATTATACTCAGGTTACACAGAGTATCACTTAGAAAAGTATTTAGATGAAACAATATATTCATTTTCATTATTATATACTCATTCAGAATCATTCAAATTCACAAGGAGCAAGTATGTTCAGAAATTATTAGTGATGCTATATAGTTTCTTTTATGAGCATATATCACAAGCATTTTTGGTTTGTCGCCATCAAAGAATAAAAAAACGAGCAACTCTTTAATTATGACATTTTGCAGATTCTGCAAAACAGAGATACAAACCTGTGAAAGACATAAGAAATGAATTACTTAACTGATTATGAATGAGACAAAATCTGGATACCTTCTTTATAACAAAAAACCCTGTTTGTTAAATGCCTGAAAATAGGGCAGTAGGTAACATTGAGGCAGTCTTCATAAACGACTGTTCCTAGAGTAAGAAATACAAGTAAAATCCTTTTTGAAACCTATATCAAAATTAGGTATGTATTTAAATATAGTTCATCATTTACAGTAATGATAAGAAATATAATTAAAGTTGCATGAAACTCAACTCAAACTTAGTACGGTACAAGAATTGCATCATTATTACCAGCGTATGGTTAGTAGAAACGAAATTGTAGTGTGATATGAATAGAGAAACGCATCCATACAATGATATGATAGTTATAGTAGTAGTTTCCCCTAAATTATACCCATTTTCTTTGTTTTTCCCTTATAACAATTCATTTGGGGGAAGTGAGCAGGCCTTATCTCTCATGGCCTTGATAAACAGTGACGGTCATACACTCTTTAGCCTACTCTCATTGATATAATTTATGAAAATACAATAACTATAATTAAATAAACAAAGAATTTACAAAAAAAAAACAACAACATATTTATAGCATCCAATATTACTTAACTATGATAGGCAGGAAAGTGGGGGGCGGATACGGGAAGACCAGGAGGGTGGGTTGAGGAAGGGACGAGGTTGGGAAGGCTGAGGGAGGGATGTAGGGAAAGACGGGATGGGGATAAAAGACGTTCGAAAGCATAGGTTGGCGAAGCTTGACAACACGATGTAAGTCAAGAGTAAACTCCTTAACTAACACCATTTGACAGTGCTCTATATTACCAAACATTAGGGGGAGGTCTTGTACACTGTGTCAAAGTACCATTTCGATCAAATAATTAGTTTGAAAGATATTTGATAAAAAAGATGACTCGCGGTCCCTGAAATGCATAGTAACTTCCCCTCATGACCTGGCACTGAACTGTCAAAATACTGACGGCTACCACCGTTTACCATCCAATTCGTCGTTATAAATATATAATGTCATTAAAATGCAAAACTGCAAAGAAATTGACTGATTACTAAGACTATTAAAAAGGCGGAAACCTTTACTCAAAATGCCATCTGTAATACATACTTCATGTGTATATGTTACTGATAATTATAGATACACTTATGTATAATTACTAAATAAAGTAATGTTAAACCATAGTTTTGTAAAAGATATTTAACTCGAACTAAAAATTTGAAACTACTCTACGCTCACCCTTCCTGTCTCTCTCCTCTCTCTCTCTCGTCTCACTCTGTTGTGTGTGTGTGTCTGTGTGTTCTCCTGACATCCCATTTAGCTAAAAATTTCTCGAAACTCAATCCCTTTACTTCGTTAGAACATAAAAGACGAGGCATCATATGAGATGAAAGAGGACGAGGGGCAACGAACCGTCAAAATGCTTCTCAAAAGGAGTGCGAAGGAAAATGGGATGTGGATAAACCAAGGTATTAGGAAAAACATGAAATGTGAGCTCGCGAGCACGTAGGATCTACTGGAGGGCCATCAACAGCAACTGTCTTGAGCGAAACAAATGGCACCAGATTGTAAAAACCTTTCATTTTAATGGGTATTATTCATGCCAGCACATTGCTTTTCAAAGGTTAAAAATAATAAAAAACGTACGACCTGGATTTTACGAATGGAAACGTTATGCAAATTAATTTCACACAATCGGTCAATATTTTTTTTTCTTTTTTCTTTTAACCACAGAAAGAGTCTCATCGTATTTTGGTGTTTCATCTCCTGGTGTTCAGTATTTTTTTTCTTTTTCATCGCGCAACTATGAAAAGGAGGCGTTTAAAATACTTAAACCATATCCAAACACACATACACACTGTATATTTATATATATATATATATATATATAGATATATATATATATATAATATAGGCATATCACATTACCGTGATTCATATACATATATCGAGCTACAATGTCCTTTAATATCTAATTCGCTCTACCTCGGAATTAATATATTTTCATATATGCTTAACCGAAGGGGAATTTTTTTCTCGATAATAGATTTACCTGTACTTGGGCGCGAACGCAGGTACATTATAAATCCAGGAACGTCAGTGGAAGCTATACCACCCAACCACCGCGAGAGGCTTAAAGGTTTATGCCGTCTCTCACCTCAAATACTTTCTCGCGCTGAAGTATTCGTTGGTTTGGAGACAACATCAACCCGCCTCGACTCCGGTAGTGTAAGTAGCGCTTTTGACAACACGTAGCATTTACATAAGTCATATCACATTACCGTGATTCATATACATATATCGAGCTACAATGTCCTTTAATATCTAATTCGCTCTACCTCGGAATTAATATATTTTCATATATGAAAATATATTAATTCCGAGGTAGAGCGAATTAGATATTAAAGGACATTGTAGCTCGATATATGTATATGAATCACGGTAATGTGATATGACTTATGTAAATGCTACGTGTTGTCAAAAGCGCTACTTACACTACCGGAGTCGAGGCGGGTTGATGTTGTCTCCAAACCAACGAATACTTCAGCGCGAGAAAGTATTTGAGGTGAGAGACGGCATAAACCTTTAAGCCTCTTGCGGTGGTTGGGCGGTATAGCTTCCACTGACGTTCCTGGATTTATAATGTACCTGCGTTCGCGCCCAAGTACAGGTAAATCTATTATCGAGAAAAAAAATTCCCCTTCGGTTAAGCATATATGAAAATATATTAATTCCGAGGTAGAGCGAATTAGATATTAAAGGACATTGTAGCTCGATATATATATATATATATATATATATCTATATATATATATATATATCATGTATAGGATATATCTATTATTATACAGATATATATAGATATATATATATATATATATTATACAGAGAGAGAGAGAGAGAGAGAGATAGAGAGAGCAGATAGAGAGAGCGAGAGAGAGAGAGAGAGAGAGAGAGAGAGAGGGGGGGAGGAAGAGAGAAAGACTTATGTTTTTTATTCAGTTAGAATTTTATGACACATTTATATAAAACTGATCATAAATGTATTCTTATTCAGCAACGATATCGAACAATTATGCGGTAAATATCCCTAGTTATTTACCGTAAAAATGTAAACCCTATTACTCTAGAAGTCCCAGTTCCTGATTCTCTCTCTCTCTCTCTCTCTCTCTCCATAAGAGCGCATACAGTGATGCTGTCATGAAGGGCCACATGATTCATCCGGAAAATATGAAAATGTCCGTTCTGGAGTGTGATGTAATTGTATTAACAGATGCAAAGAGGTTTTTCATAACCTTTAATAACCATTTCATTAAAAGTAACTGATGTCCATTATTGGTCAATGGATTCTGTTAACGACTGCACAAGAATGAATTCCGTTTTTTATGTTTTTATGGTAAATAATGCAAGACAGGGCAATGGTAGCAATTTATCCTGGCTCATGGGGCAGAGAATATAAAAACAACAAACATTATTATCATCATGAAGAAAGAAAAGTAACTGAGACACATCCTTTAGATTTTTTTTACGTGCTGTAGGCAATAAATGTTTTTCTGTACCATTCCTTTTTATATATTAAAAAGACATTTTATATGAATACCCACGCTGTACCAATAACTGTAACCTGTGGAAAATTTTCTATGTTTTAAGGTTTTAAAGGTTTTAAAGTTGTGTGTGTGTGTGTGTGTGTGTTAGTTTGTCCTGTGGTGCTCTAAGGTAGGTGAAGATGGTTCTTGGTTACTAAGGCTAGTGATTCCAAAATGCCTTGTCATCCAAGTCCAAAGGAATCTTTTGGACAGTTGGTAACCTTCTAATACTTGCCTTCAGTGATAAAACAAAATTGCCAAAACACGTTGAAAGATGTTTTTAACTTGCTTTTTAACAAAATTGCAAACTTTATATGAAGTTTCTTCGCCATTTTAGAGTAGCCATAGACTAATTTTCTAGATAATAGAATGCTACCGTTTAATTAATGACCTATGGTCACTGTAGAAGATTGATGTACTGTTATTGTGTTTTTATTCTTGCAATTGAATTTCTTATTACATTAACTGAAACGGATGAAAAATATTTTATATTTGGTACACCATACATGTTTCATGTTGAGACCCTCATTGTTCAGTATAAATGTCTCTGCTGAATGCTTAGACTCAGTACGAAATCACCAATTGCCTTGCCTTACTGCTCCCAGAGTAATACAATAAAAATACATTTTCAACCCCCCAAAATTATGCAGGTTATGGTCAGATAATACATTGAATGATATTACTTTTTTTCTACTTATAGTATGAATGAACACAAAATTCCAAACATTTTTTGGGTTTCATTCCAGAACTGTTAAAAGACTGATGGCTGCTTCTGGTTTGAGTATTGTTACCGTGAACACTCGAAGTGCTATGTGAAACTTTTAAGGAGCATGCTATAATAGTGATGTAGAGGAAACGGTATCAAAGCTTCATAAAAAAATTATAGTACAAAACTTCCAGTTCGGGATGTAGGACTCGAAAGCAGACCTTACAACTGGAAACTTGGGGTAAATAACTTGCGCCATGCTCTGATGAAGTGGCTTGGGGCCATGGTGAGGTATCTCATAAACTGTTTCATCCTGTAAACCCAACGAAGACTTTACAGAAGCTTATTCCAGAACCGAGTTGAATGCTGAAGTTGGGGCAGAAAAATCGCCCGGGTTTGGTGATTGCACGTGCTAACAGTGTGGAAACTCCCTGAAATGGACAGGAATATGGGCTTTATATGTAGAAACTTTGGATGTAGAATTCCAGTGATCCTTCTCAACCGGATGCTGAAATTAAGATGAGAATCGTGCTTCTGCTATAAATCTAAAATCCATGTGACAATGATTTTTTTTGTTTTTGTTTCCTATCATTTGGTGAACGGGTGCTACCAAAATTCAAGGGGCTGTTTCCAGTGATATGCACCCACAGACTGAATTTCCTCTCAATAAGTGATTGGGACATGTTTTTATGTAAAATATACATAAAACTTATTACCTTCAGTGCCTCGCCAATTATACCCTATCGTTAGCATCAATGTAATGGTTTTGCTATAATAATCCGCTGGTTTTCAGTGCTACCAATCATGAGGAAAGGGTATTAATAATAATATATTATATATATATATATATATATATTTTTTTTTTTTTTTTTTTTTTTTTTTTAGCACGGTGATAACGACAGAACAGTTAGCGGCCGGTGAGAATTGTCAGCATGTTAGCATCTTAACTGCCTCACCTGGAAGGAAAGGAGTGAGGCGACTTGAGTCACTGAAGGAACAAAACCGTTACCAGTAGTTCCTTTTCTGCAGCCGGTGAATACACCACCATCTCTGCACCTGGCTCTTCCTTCCCGTAGTAGTCCATTGATTTCAATCCTCACAATTAATCGATCCAAGAAGAACACATCGTCAGGTTTCTGTTATGGGATCTGTTTCTTCGACTAATCATGTCGCGACATTGGTAAGGTTAAGTATACTCACTCAGTTGTTATAGATACACAGAAATTATCTGCCGTTTCATAGTTTTTATGCATCTTGATCTCTTCGTCTGTGACTTCCCAATTAGTAGTTATCAAACTGGTGTAACATTTTGTTTCCGAGTGAATGATAGTTGGTTAAAAGACTTCTAGTCATACTCGACCAAATTATCATTGAAACTTGCCATATTGTCGGTCATTTAACGAGTGAATTGTCCATCAATAGTCTATTTTTTTTAAAAAGCACAAAATGAGTTGGTGGTCGCATATTGCATAAGCATGTAGCGGTAGGTCGGATACTGCATAAGCATGTTGCAGATGGTCGCATATTGCTAAGCATGGTATGTGGGTGGTCGGCATATTGCATAAGCATGTTGTGGATGGTCGCATATTGCATAAGCATGTAGTGGGTGGTCGCATATTGCATAAGCATGTTGTGGATGGTCGCATATTGCATAAGCTTTGTTGGTGGATGGTCGCATATTGCATAAGCCATGATGTGGATGGTGCATTTATTGCATAAGCCCATGTTAGTTGGGTGGTCAGCATTATTGCCATAAGCTTGGTTGTGGATGGTCGCATAGTTGCATTAAGCTTGTTGTGGATGGGTCGCATAGTTGCATAAGCATGTAGTGGGTGGTCGCTAATTGTATAAAGCTTCTGGGTGTGGATGATCGCATATTGCATAAGCTTGGTTGTGGATGGTTCGGCCATATTGCATAAGCATGTTGTAGATGGTCGCATATTGCATAAGCATGTTGTAGATGGTCGCATATTGCATAAGCATGTTGTGGATGGTCGCATATTGCATAAGCATGTGTAGTGGGTGCGCATATTGCATAGTTGTTGTGGATGGTCGCATATTGCATAAGCATGTTGTGGATCGCATATTGGCATAAGCATGATGGGTTGGTCGCATAAGCATAAGTTTTGTTGTGATGGTCGCATATGCATAAGCAATTTTTGTACGGATGGTGCATATTGGCATAAGCATGTTTAGTGGGTGGGCGCATCATTGCATAAAGCTTATTTGTTTAAGGCATGGTTCGCATATTGCATAAGCATGTAGTGGGTGGTCGCATATTGCATAAGCATGTTGTGGATGGTCGCATATTGCATAAGCATGTTGTGGGTGGTCGCATATTGCATAAGCATGTTGTGGATGGTCGCATATTGCATAAGCATGTTGTGGATGGTCGCATATTGCATAAGCATGTAGTGGGTGGTCGCATATTGCATAAGCATGTAGTGGGTGGTCGCATATTGCATAAGCATGTTGTGGATGGTCGCATATTGCATAAGCATGTAGTGGGTGGTCGCATATTGCATAAGCATGTTGTGGATGGTCGCATATTGCATTAGCATGTAGTGGATGGTCGCATATTGCATAAGTATGTAGGGAGTAGTCGCATATTTTTCGCTTAAGCCATGTTTTTTATGGGTGGTTGCATATTGCAATAACAGTATGTTGTGGGTGGTCGCATATTGCTTAAGCATGTTGTGGGTGGTCGTATATTGTATAAGCATGTAGGGAGTCGTCGCATATTGCAAAAACATGTCTTGTTTGGTCTCATATTGCATAATTAGTATGTTGGGGCTAATAACTGATACGAATAATCACATTGCTATCACAGGTCACATACTGATTGGAAAGCTTCTAATTAAAATATTTTTGTAGGTGTCTGGCCTCATGTTATGAATTTTTTTTACGTTAAATTAATATTTTTCAACTTGGTGACACACGAATCGATTATGGTGGACGGAATAGTGTTTCCGAAACATTTGTTGTATTAGACGAGAGCTCTTTCAAATTTCGGAAGGTAATGTGTTGGTATTATTTTTATTTTCGTCATTGTATTTTGTTCCAGTGATCATAAACCCCTCCCTCTTCGACCCTTCCCCCACACATTCCAAGTATTTATTTCAGGCAGCCCTATGCCAAATCTTCCTTTGTTTTATGTGATCTCTGATATTAATGGAGTCTCATAGTCTGCGTGTCTATGTAGCCAATTATCTTATAGTATTTTCTTTTATTTATGTTCCTGAATAGTTATATAAAAAGTAAAGTCAACGATTGAGCCAACTAACTATTCCTCCCGTGAAATAGTTAAATGAATATTTTTCCTTTTTTTATCGTTTTCCTTGGAGTTATGGTTATTTTAGAGAACGGAAATTTTGACAGTATAAAGGAAGTAAGTTTTATTGTCTCTCTGTTCATATCTGTGCTTTAAATTAAATTTAGAGAGACTTCCTCAATAATCTTATGCAACGAACCCTGTCTGTGATATTTATGCAATGTTCAAAATTATTACTAATTTATTCTACTCATGAAGAGAGGATACTTATCATCATGAATATGAATCTATATCGACAAACATTGATAGTATTGAGAGTTAAATCGCCAAATTAACCTTTGTGTTTTCATTACTTGTTTTAGCGTTTTGTCCAAGTGTGAAGTTAGGGTCCCCTTTAATAAACTGGTATGTGGATTGGGTTTTATTGGGGAAAGGTCACTGTAAGCTGGGGAAACTAATCATTTCCCTGACGTATTTTCAAAATAGAGAATGATTTATGTTCTGTTTAATTAGTATTTGTATGAACAATTCTAGCTCCAACCTTTTCATGCATTTGATTACAACTCTGTCTAGGCACTTATCCGGTGTTGCTCTCGGAGTATTTTTTGAGGCTGTCTGATCCTGATTTTTTTTTATAATTTCAAACTATTCTTTCACCAGTTTATTTACTTATTTTTTTCTGGCCAAAGTAATATTATTACTTAACATTTTCTTTGCCGTTCCTCATTTTACTACGTAGAATTTTATTCGTCCATCTCTACAACGAGAATAGGTTGAACATAATTATTTATGTTTTTATCGGAACATAATTTTAAATGGGGCAGAAAAAAATTGTGTGGCTTAATTTAAATGACTGAAGGGAAGAGGCCCATGATTGAGATGACGCTGCGTTGATTGGTATGAAATTATTGAACAAAAAATGCTGATAGCAATGTCTTAAAGGGGGAGGGGAATTGGTGGAATTTTTGTGTAATCTGGGTTCAGACAACTTGACTCTTAATATATTAAGTCACGTGTTGATATCCCTCATTGGCCGTATTATGCACAGCAAGTCTTTTATAATAAGTAATCAACTTGTTGTCGGACAACAAGTTGATTACTAATTGGGAGGTCACACGAATAATGCATTCTAGATAGCTTGATGAGTTAACCTATTATAACATTTTCTAGGTAATCTAGGAAATTTGAGCAATTTCTTGGAAGTCCTTAAGCGATATGTGACACCGTTTAGCTAATTAATAGAACACTTAAAGATGTGATATCAAGTAATCCATACAAAATTGATTTGAGCACTGAGAGGTAAGTTACTGTTAAACTGCACACTTCAAGTCACTGACTTAATCATTAATCAGAACTAGATTTAGTTTAATTTTCACCTGAACACCTAAATGACTCAATCAGTCGTCTGAACTAGATTACTATTATTAATTATTAATATTTACCTGAATGTCTAAATGGTTTGATCATTCATCTGAAGTAGATAAAGTTATTACTTATTTTCCTGAATGTCAAAATGGCCTGGTCAGTCATCTGAACTTGATTAGTACTATTGTTCACCTGTATGTCTAAATGGCTTGATCAGACATCTGAACTAGATTGCTACTGATATTCACCTGAATGCCTAAATTGCTTATTATTCCTCCGAACTAGATTACTATTAGTATTCAGCTTAAGTCTAAATGGCTGGATCAGTCATTTGAGCTAGATTACTTTTAATATTCACTTGAATGTCTAAATGGCTAGATCTGTCATCTGAGCTAGATTATTATTAATATACACTTGAGTGTCTAAATGGCTTAATCATTCCTCTGAACTAGATTACTATTAATATTCGCCTGAGTATCTAAATGGCAAGAACCAAGCTTCTTTACTAAACTGCAGGACAAGTAATGTAGATGCTCAGATGATGTCATAGACACTGGCTGGCCTGTTCTGTCTAGACTGGACCGTGAGTGTACGGGACGATGGCGATTTAAAACTATGAATTAATAATTACTGAGAGAGGGTGTTTGGAGAATGCAATCTACTTAATTCAACGGTGCACTTAATGGCACTATTAGCTCCAGCGATAATTCTTTGCAAACTTTCACTTCCATTAGGGAACGCTTGCATATCCGTACGTAAAATAGCTTCAGCGTTACGGTTTATCGGCATTAAGTAATAAATCAGATTTGCTGTTAGCCTTACTGAAACGATGCAGACTTTTATCGGAGTTTTTGTGCGCTGTTTTTGTGAACTTCGGTTTCAAACAAAATGTCACTCAGGTGAAATAGTCCTGTTTTTTTTTTCACTGTCACTACAAGAAGCTTTTCATTTGTGCTGTTATTCTTTTAGAATTTATTATATTATTATTGCCAAAACGTACACACTCGGGAGAAATATCGAAAAGGTAAAGTTGTGCTGAATAGAATGTATGCATGAGACTAGGGTGAGGGACAAGGGATCTTTGTAGTACCTCATAACAGTATATCTCTTATTCCCTTGTGCTACACACCGTTCTTTGCACAAGAGCAATCTTTAAAAAATGGACCCTCGTAAACTAGAGATGAAAGAATATTTAAGAAACGATGTCTTTCAACAAAATGTTGAATATGCTTTTAGATACTGAAGTTGCTGCACCGTTTAACCAATACTCTGAGGTCATTGTTTTCAATTTGTCAGGTCTTCGTTGGACGAACGGTTTTCGTGCTCAGCCACCAATTCGGTGGTCCGAAGTTCGATTCTCGGCTCGGCCAACGCGTGATCAGAGGAATTTATTTCTGGTGATAGAAATTCATTTTTTTCAAAAGGTAGACCGTCAATTCCATTTCCACAAACTAAGATACAGCAAACCGAAGAATATTATCTTTACAGGTAATTTTCCAATATTGCTTTCAACAACCCAATTTATTGTGAGGAATCTGATCACGTGCCCCTTCAGTTTTTGTCTAGAAAGCATTAACTTGTATAAGTGTGTTTTTGGAGAAACTACTCACCATAGGTACCCTTTAAGTTAACCTTCTCGGCTTTGGATGGATGGATTATGGAATTTAGGGTATAGCCCAAGCGCTGGGACTTTTCGGTTTTGAAAGGTTTGCTGTTGTATGTTTTAGTCTTTTGAGATTTTTTCGTTTCTGCTTTTTCGGGCAACCCATTTTTTTTATTTTATTATTGCTGCTGCAGTTGAAAGTGAAAGTAAATTCTGGTTATAAAATGTATTTAAAAAAGATACGGTTTACAATCCATTAAACAGAAACCAAAGCTCTATAGCCGTGTAAAAAAGGAAGTGTGGTAAAAAACGACCAGGTGTAAGGTAAAATTAACGTTGTGCAAAAAATCTCAAGTTTGATAAAAGCTTTTGGATGTAGGTGGTTTTAAGTTTCTAGTCTCTGTTCGGAAGAAAGGTAGATTTTTATTTTGTCCAAAATCCATCGCTAGCGCAGGTTATCATTAAGGGTGATATTTATAAAGATCGAAAACCAATAAGTAGCAACCTTTTTAGTGAGAGAAGAATGATGGTCCGTCAATTTCCGATTTATGCGAAACTGAAACTTTCAGTTTCTTGAATGGGAAAATCAATGAAATTTAATGAATACTGTATAAAGTTCTAAAAGCTAGCGAATAACCTGAAAATGTAAATTTGACCTGCGCAGCGCAGTTACTACACCGACAACAATGTATCCCATCTTACTGAAAACATGAGATGATTGAGAATATCAGATCTACGTGCTGCGATATATAGCAGTCCTAATAACACCATGTAATGACGTTCTGGTTCCGTCCAAACATTGTCTATTTAAGCCCAGCTAAGGAAATAATGGATTATTCTTGGGTTCGATTCCGAATATGCCGAGCATGAGAACCCCTCACGCAAATTTTTACCGAACATTTTCGCGTAGATGGTTGCATCGGTTTTTGTTTCTTCCGATAATTCATTCTGTATTCCCCATACGAATTTCCTTAGTTTTATCTTCTTTATGTTAGGTTTATGTACTTGTAAGTTATTCCTTTTTTTCCCTAAACCTAAACAGATATGTTAGTTTAATTTGTCAAAAGCCTGGCACTACTTGTTTTCATAACTTTTCAACATGGTCTCCCTTCATCAATTGCTATTTCCTATGACTGCCGTAAAAGTTGCTTGTCAAATTACAACAGGATCTGAGTATTTATGCTGGTTTTTAAGCACATGACAATTTCAATACTTGCTTTGGGTTTGATATCATTATATGAATGGACACTGAACATCATTGGTGAACCTTGACTGAAGCCATTATTCCTAATATATTGGGAAAGATTCGTTACGTGCTTGTGTGCGTACGTGTGTTTGTTCTGGCGTTATCTTTGTTGGTAGAAAGCAGGCTTGTCACAAGGCGGATGGATTTGGAATGCCCATTGAATTCGCCACTCGATTAATCCTATAAAGACGCAGATTCTGACTGACTAATCCTTTGGCAGTCTGGGAATGATTTGTGATCGCTTTAGGGATTCGCCGGCTGGTTTGCAGAATCAGAAGAGGAACTGAATTCATCACAATGATCTGGATAGACTTTTTAACAGGGGACTCAATGTGTTGATTTTAAGATTTTAAAACTAGAGAGAGAGAGAGAGAGAGATAGAGAGAGAGAGAGGAGAAGAGAGAGAGAGAGAAAGTGGGAGCGAGATGAAAGAGCGCTTATGTAGCCGAGGTTTTTGGGTTTTTTATCGTCTTCTAGTATCTACACGAAGAAATTATAATGCCCTCTATAAATAAGTGATGGTATTAAGTACTGTAATGTTTCTGCTGATTTTACGATTTGTTTTATCTTTCTTCAGTAATGTGCAATTGTAAATTTGTATAGAGGTAAAGAACATTCAGTTCCACACACTGTTGTTATCATTATTGATAATTATTTTACATGCATATGAATCTGATTTTTTCAGTTTTAGGCATCAATCTTAGTATCACTGATGAATTGGTTAAGGTACTGTTGTTAATGGGGCATGTTGGATGTTTATTGTACTTGAGTAAGGCAGCCTTAAATATTAAGTATATCATAGTGCCGTTTAAGGATTTCCTCCGGAATATTATTTCCTGATGCAAGACATTTCATTATTAAGTATGGAACACAAATGAATTAGCGAAATTTTTCAGTTTAATCATTTATCACAGATCACAGGAGATTTATCACTGTAGACCAGGAGAGTGGAGAAGAGGTAATTGAAAAAAAAAAAAAGGCTAATGGTACTGGAAAGGGAAAAAGAAAATAAAATGCAACCTGGAAAATGTCCATGGGATGCAGGGGTTTTGGGGGGTGTGTTTTGCCCTTGGCAGTTTGTTCTGAAGGTATAAGAGGTTGTCACAAAATAAGATTAGGACTGCACAAAATATCAGTTGTGTGTGGTTTTCGGTTTTCGTGCCCGGGCTGTGTAGAAAGACCATAATGAACGGGAAGAGGAGCTATATAGTGTATTAGTGGAAGAGCAACCCAAGTGGTTGGAGACTTGTTACGTACATTGGGGATTCACAGGACTGTGAAGCAAGGGAGAGGTGAGGGCTTGAATGAAGGAGAAAAAGATTGCGAGAGACTACTTGCCAATATAAGTTTCTCAGCAGTAAACTATAAACATTTGAAGGGTGTACAACTGCTACTCGACAAAGCACGAAAATGGATACTGACAAAGAAAGTTTTAATAGTATGTTTAAGATTCTGGGCGGGAATGTGATAGGAGCACTTATGATAAAAATGCAGCAGTTACTGAGATGATGTAGAGATGTGATGTGAAATTTTAATTTGTCAGAAAAATAGGGGATGGGGATACTGTAGACACCTCTGCTTGAAAACGAGGGGAAGACAAGTTAGGCGTGACACCGTGACTGGGGGAAATCTGAGAGAGGAAAAAAAATCTAGTATTTATTGGTTTCAGTATCATCGATGTATCTGTTCGAGGGAGTGTGTTCCGATATCTTTCCCCGGGAATAAATGAAAATTGCAAGTGTCCCCTTATCAGGAATGTTGGGCGGTGAAAGGCGGCGGTTAGGTATTCATTGCTTCAACAATTAATACTGTGTGCATGTCTTCGACGGAAAACTTGACCGAGGGCAGTGAACGTGCATAGACTACTATGAGATTCAGGGCCTCTGTAACACGGTTTTTCCGCAATAACTTTTTATCTATGCATTTCATAAATATAACGCTTATTCAGAATACATAATATATCAACACAAATTTTGAGTGTATTCTGCACTACGTAGGTTGAATAAATTTGGTACTTATAATGTAAAAGTGACCTTTTTTGAAGACGGGCCAACTTACTCAGAGAAAAGGTTTCGAACGCACTCGTTACGTAACTTATGACAGCATTTCTTCCCTCTTTCTCGATGGATGATTGGCTATACGTAACGAAGGCTAAACCTCTGGCAACAATGACATACAAATTTAAATACAAGCAAAGCAGTACACCTTTATGAACTCTGGAACCTCTCCACTGATAATTGTCATAATGAACAAACCAACAAAATATGTTAATGAATACAAAAACACTTCGATTATTAGTCTAACTCCCAAAATAAGTTTCCAAAGAAATTACAGTCTACTTTATAGGTCACAATCAGATTGACAAGATGTAGGGAATAGATGGTAATTATCAAAAACATAGTAGACAAGCTTGATTTGATAACTGCTATATCCAATGCCAATTTTTATTTATTGGCTATCTACCTATTTACTGAAAAAAATAGCCGGTACCATATATTGGCTTTAAACCTTCACCAATAATTATCGTCAGAATGGTGACTTCATGAGGCTCCACCCACTTTCGCCTCGTTATAATTCAGGATAACACTAAAGGCTACCATGGGCATTGTTGGATTAGAAAATTTAACTTCTGGCTATAAAAACTAATTTCTCGAGTAGTTGTAAGAAGTGCTAAATGATCCTCAAGGATCCCAGCAGTTGGCCTAAACGTTTAATTCATGTATATTACTGCTATACTGTTGCGGCACTACTGCTACAGTAGTATACTACGCTAGCACTGATACCCCACCCACATCTATGTATCGTTCCGTCATTCTTATAGTCTTTGGGTTTCAGAGCCAATGGAATTTCTGTCTGGTGGATGGGCGGGGCAACTTTTAGTCAAAAGGTGTTTGTTTACCTTGCTTTACGTAATGAATGTTTTTCGACTCTTGGCTCGTAATCATTGGCCATGGCGTCGGCTAGCTCATTTTTACTCTATAAAAATTAAAACTATCGGGTTTAGGTTATTGATAATGCTGACAAAATTTGTGTGTGGTTGTAAAATATACATATGTCAACTTTCAGCTACATCCGATGCTTTGATAAGGAGCAAAGTCCAAAAAACCGTGTTACAGAGACCCTAAATCTCATAGTAGTGTAGGATTCTTCGTTGGCAGTTACTTGCATAGATTTTTTCAGGCCTTAAAATGCTTTGCGTCCTATTGTAACTCTCTCTCTCTCTCTCTCTCTCTCTCTCTCTCTCTCTCTCTCTCTCTCTCTCTCTCTCTCTGTGAAACATCTTGAAGTGAAGTGGTTACAGGTTTTTTGTTAGTTGTGAAAATTCAGGCTGAATAAAAGCCAAAATATTAAGGAAGGTCATGTTAACATATAGAAACTTAATTTTCAGGCTTCATGGTTTGTCTTCGTCACTTTGAGAATTTGCTTTTCCTGCTAAAAGTTCGTGAATTTGAGGGAACGTTTAGTAAGTTTTCGTGCTGACTGCGGCAAATTGCACTTGATGGAGCTTTATAGAAGCAGGTGGGTTCTGTTTATGTTTAACGGTTAGAAGTCGATGGAAAGTGAGTTTTCGCTTAGGAGCAATTTGTTATCTGGGTGCTACCAGATTAATCCTTTTCGGGTGACTGGTTAATATTCTAAATAATAATAATAAAAAAAAGCATTTGTACCATACGGCCTTTGCTTGTTTCATTTGTAGCGCAGCTTTTGTGATTTGGCATTTTTTGTTACTTTTTTTTATTGACTATTCGTCAGTAATTATTAACAAGAGCCAAATTAAACTGCCGATAGTAGGGTTGCAAGATTGTGCTGTAAAATAGGAAAAAAATATTTTTTTAATCTTCTCTCTGGAGTGGCCGAGATTTTTTTTTTTTTTTTTTTACATTTTCATAGTTTGCTTGAGTACCTGTCTAAATAGTCAAATCACTTGGATTGTGCCGCATACAGTTTTGCCATACGAGGCAGATGAAATCGCATTCTTATCATACCTTGGCTGGTTGGTATTATGCATACAGCTTTGATCATTCCTATAATCCCATCCATTTATCAATTGTTTCAGAAAGTGACATTTGTTTACATTGTTTTGCTTGCATAACGGCATAAGGTTTCGTGACGGCATGCTTGGAACGGTAATTGATTATTTGTTGTTTAGTAATGTTGCATGCATTGCTTAATTCGCCATGTTGAAATTAATAATTTTACCGAATAATAATTCGTTGCGTGTACACTGATACACGTTTCTTGTGTATGAAGGGACATGCGACTTAAGAGTTTTGGATTTCAGGACTCGCCCAATGAAGAAGAACCAGCGGACACCAGCTAATGCAAGTTGTGAGGCAACGAGACCAGGACAAAGGCCGCTGACCACTGTTTGGTGCGTACGGCCATTATTCTTCGGTGAATGAAATAATTACTCTGGGGTTTCTCTGCACTGCCATAAAGAACCGAGTTTAGTTTGGCTTCACAGCTTATCTTCAGGAACCATGGATTGCTCATGAGGAGAAAATTAACTAAGGTTGGTTCTGTTAATGAAATTTTTTTATAAAGCGATTTAGTATGGAGTCAACTGCACCAATCGTAATTTTTAGTAGATATTTTAGCAAATGTCTAATCTTTAGTATTTTCCATGGTATCAGCAAATTGGCTTGTGGCAGTTTGTTGTTACTATAATATAGTAGTAAGATGGCTCTAAATTCCAGGCAAATTTTGTTATTGCCTCCATTTATTAAAGGAAACTTGTTAACTTTAGTAATGATATAAATCCAACCGATGTTTTAGTCAAACTGTGAAATGTATCTTGGGCTCATATGTTCCAGTAATTTTAATTTCTAAATTTCTAATTTCTGGTTAACTCACCTGGGTATACCTGAAGTTGTGTAAATCATTCTCTGTAACGTCTGTAACTTAGCTCGTTAGCTGATAAGTGTTTATGGGAGGCAGAAATAATTTTATTCCTTAATTCGATATATTTTATTAGTCTTTTCAGTTGGCTTTACCTGTAGGGAGAGGAGTCGAAGGAGTATAAACAGTGTGCACCAATTATCATCACTGTAAGGGGTTTCTTTAACAACCTTCCCCCAATAATGACAATTAAGAATTGGATCATAATCAGGAGAATATCCAGATTTTCCATTACTATAAACTCGTCTTTTGAAACGAGAAATTCCCTCTTATTGTCTTTGGTGTAATTCCCCTAAGAGCATGGTCATGTTTCGCATGGTGTAAAACAGTCTAGTTTTACTTTCCCTCTCGGTAATACTGGAGGAAGACCGTACTGCTAGTGTTACTGCTGCTAACGCTTTTTAAGAGTTTTCTGGATCTCTGCCTTTGTCACTTTTCACATATTAGTAATGAATTAGTCCCTCAATTTTCCCAATATTGAACCTAGAATGAAGTCTTGAATTATGACCATTGTTAATTACTTAGTGTTATTTATCTGTTACCTAGGAGTCAGTTTAGCGTAAGGTTTGTTCTTAATGTCCGGAATAACCTAATGTTGTACATACTGTGATCTGTACAAAGGTGAGATCATTTGAATTTTTTTTCTAGTGCTGTGCAGAATTTAAGTGCGATTTCCAATAGTTGTTAGCCGAGTAATTAAGCGAGGAACTGTGTACTACTGCTGTGACTTTGTAAGGTCTGATCTTAGTCTCGTTCTAGTGTAACAATTGCTGCACTGCAACTTCTTTTTTTTCTATTTTTCACTTTATATAATTTGCGCTTGTTCTACCATGTTCAATATTTTAGTTACACTGGACCTTTCTGTTCACTCCACTGCCGCAGGCTCTTTCTTCTTATTCCACTGTCATTGTAGAATATATAGCATCTGAATAGGGAGAATGCTAGTAGTTTTCGTAGGACTGAACCAATTTCTGTGAAGAAATGTCCTAGACATTTTAAGCTCAACTGCTTGTCTTGGCCAAAAATTTTTTAAAACCACAAGACCTTGGTAATAAGCTTTTACTATTTTAACTGATGACCCTTTTCTAGTTTTTTTTTTTTTTCGTACTTGAATGTTCTCATGTATAGAATTTGGCAGGTTAACTCATTTGGACCGCCTTTTTGTAACCAGGCATATAAAGTGCAATGTAGCTGTACCGAGTTGAATATGCCAGATTGAATATGGCAAGTACTTTATTATATAGTAGTGCAAGATAATTTTGTAATAAGTTAGTTGTAAACAATAAGGCATCAATATAAAAATGACATTTGGCGAATTTTGTAGTTTTTTTTATACAAATTTGGTTTACAGACATGCTCACTCCGCTACCACTCGAGACATACGAGTAATAATGTAACTGCTACCAACTCAACTTAATTTTCCTTATTCTTTTTCTATTTACATTTGCCGGTAGCTGAAGAGAGAAGTTCTGAAGAGAGAAGTTACACCCCAACATCAAACAGCAAATGTTTAGATGAAATTGCAATCTTCAGCAGCCAAAGACACGAAGAAAGGGCGTCACCCTCTAATGGACTTTTTTTACATGGATCTTTCAACTGCAAAACGGCCCTGGAGAAAAAAAGCAACATCGCTGACATCATCATGGAGCCAGCAGAACAATATGGTAGCCCAACAGAAAATCAGAGGATCCTGCAGGAGAATCTGTATTCATAGCAGACTGCCTGCTTAAAAGTCACGCACTATCCCAGCAGCCCAACCAGCAACATACGAAATAAAGGCTTGAAGCACAAAGCAGAAGCAGCGGTAAGTCATTTTGCTTTAATAATAATACTATTTCTTCAGGGGGACACTCTTGATTTTGCCGCTAATAGTGCAGTTTTTTTCATTCAGGCTTCTTTTAAATGCAGTATCCATCCTTTTCTTGTACATAACATTTGCTGGAACGTCTATGAAATGCCAAATGTATGAATGTTGCAGCTGTTTTGCTCCTAGCAGTAACTCTACCTGTAAGCATCAGTAACTCCACCTATAAGTATCCCTTCTGTCGTTACTTGTTTGTGTGCCATTTTCTTAACTCACCTATAAAGCTGACATTTTTGTCTATTTGGCTACTGGATGAGCTTCATTCTTCTCTTTAATCTTGTTCTTCTCCCAGTAACCTTTATTGCATTATTTCTTCTGCAAGTTCTTTTGCCAATGAGCCATTCTTCTGTAGGCTCTTAGGATGTTTCTGTAAGAACGCCTTCCTGTAAATAATTTTGCTCCCCAACATGTTATTCCATTAGTACCGAGATATTTTTTGAAGTCCATTTTGTTTCTGGAAGGTGCACTTGCATTTTGTCTCTGGAAAATGCTTGTTTTCTTAGCGTTTTATTCTATTCTATTTTGACTTGCATTTTTTTTCTTAGTGTTTATTCTATTCTATTTTGACATAACAATTGGCCTGAACTGCTGTCATTTACTACTTGCAAATCTCATGATGCTGCTGCTGCTGACTGCTCTCTTTTATGCCCACCTCTTTGCTCTTCAAACATTTTTTTTCAGGCCCACTTTGCATGTTGTGTAGTTTCTTCTGCAGGCCTTTTAATTTTGCTCCTGGGATTCGGTGGCTTTCTTCGTAAAACTTTGAATGCTGTTGCTGTGAATATACCCTGTTGCCACTGCCATCTTTTTGTTGTTCCTGTCATTGAAACTAAATATTGCTGCTGGGAGTGCCATCTTTTTAGCAAGATTCTACTATGGAGGGCAATTTTCTTAGCCACTGGCTGTTGATATAGGTATCTATTGTCACTATTACAATTTACTAGAAGATTCCTGTAACAAAAGCGTTTTTAAAAGGTTACCAGTTCTTTTGTTGTAAGTTTTCCTTTACAGAACATTTAAGTGCCGCTATAACTTTTTGTTGTCCATTTGTCTTCAGGCTATTTAGATGTGTGCTAGACGTCATATTAAATGGTCACTGAAACTTTGATTTTCCTGAAGATCCCTGTACATGCTGCTCCTTTGGATGCTATCAATACTTTACTGCTGCCTGAAGATTTTCATGCTTGGAGTGTTATCTACTGGCTTTCTGCTGTAGCTGTAGTAAGTATTATTTCTGGAACACCCCTTTGATTTTGCTACAAGCTAGTAGTGCAGGCTCCTTTTAAATGCAGTGAGTAACGTTTTATGCATATAAATCTTTTGATGGTACTTTTATAAAATACCAACTTTATGTTGTAGCTGTTTTGCCTTCTGTAAGCATCCTTCTGTTCTTACTTTATAGTGTGCCATTTCCTTGTAAATGACACCTTAGATGATAGTTACTAAATGTGGGGGCTGCTGCAATTTCCTCTGTTCTTGATGTGCTGTTGCTGCTAAATATTGTTTTATGCCCACTTCTTTGCTGTTCAGTCATATATATTTTTAGCAAAGCCCCATTTGCCGTTTTTTATTGCAAATAATGGCTAGAGAATGCTGTTTCTATGCTGTGGGGACTACTACCGGTAATGTAGTTCCTACTGAGGGCACTGTCTGTAATTTTTTTTATCTTTGCAGATTCCTTTGGATGTTGTGTTGTTTCTTCTGCAGGCCTTCTAAGTTAGCTCCTGGGATTGGCCACCTTTCTTCATAAAACATTGGATGGTGTTGCTGTGAATACTTATTGAAACTAACATGTTTTCAGTTATTCCTGTCATTAAAAAACCAAGATCTGTAAGGACAACGCTTTTTCCCTATTTCCATTGTATCCAATCATCAAGTCGCGTTGTTCTTACTTCCATCTGATAGAGCGTTCCGCGGCCTTTCTGCTGATGTATAACACATGCAATTCCATTATTTGTACGCCTTAATATATCTAAATGTATGTCTGTAAGAAAACACAAATCTTACCTTCAGTTACGACGGGTATAGTCGTAGGGTCTCCCTCCTCCCTTCCATTATACAATTTACATTCCATTTTCATTCCTGCATCTCGAGGTCTGTTAGTCCTACACCTCTTGTGCTTTCGAGGATTATTTTATTTCGAGATACTTCTTTGCCACGTTCGGGGTTAAATTACCCTACGAAAGGCAGATATATATCTTCCGTATCCTGAGTGGAGAGCTCATCGTGAAACTCTCGAATACCTTAGTTGCATTTTATCTCCCAAGAATCTACCTGACCAGTCTGAAACAAAAGCGAGTTCAAAGGATAATGAATTTTTCATTAATAAGAGGTTAATTTCTTAAATATCAGGGAATCACCAGTCAAAGTCTGAGAGATATAAAGTAACTCCTGCAATGTAATGCGGGATACGTGCATTATTGCTTTATTTTGCAGTTTTGCATTACCTAACCTATAAAGAGTGCGTAGTCGTCCAAAAGTAATTTCTTGCTGCACCACCAGACCACGACAAACTGGTTGGGGACCACTGCATTAAGGCAATTTGCAAACTAGACCAGACACTATGGAAAATGTTGGACTTAACGTATTTGTGATTTGTTGAAGAAAGCTACCAGTCATGGTATAATTTACAATTATTCGTTTGGTGACTTTGCCTTTTTGGGACTGCAGTGGCAAGAACATTACGCTTGGATTGACCTACTATGTATTTCAATCGCCTCAAGTCATTTTTATTTATTTATTTTTTTTACTAAAATAGTAGTCTAATCAATATGAAATGTTGGCAGCGCATTAATCCAACTGTGCCGCAACTTTCGTTAGCATAGTGCATTACTAGAAGTCAACAGTTAAGCAGTTTGTTCTTGAAAATGAGGAGAAATGCCAGCAATGATGATACCAAGCCGAGCGAGTGACGACTTCACGAAAACGTCACTATTAAGCCCCACCCACCCATCTCAAATTTTGTTCTCTCCTGTTCTCGAATTTCCACCCAGTTTCCAAACCCTTGAACATAGATTTGAAAGGTTAGGGGGAGTACAGTGATACTCTAATGTACCTTGCACTTCAGGGGCTGTCGACGCTAGTTTAAGCTGGCCATTCTTCTTTTATCGGCAACTTATTTTGATGTCAGTGATTGAAGTGGTTGCTGCACCACTGTAACTTTCAGTCACTGATTAATTGAATCATTCATTTCTCATTGTTATTATAAGGTGAGAAGTCTCATTGCAACTGCATTCCTACAGCCCCGTGACAATTACGTAGCATACTCTCCATAACTGCTCAGGTCAACTGCGGGCCGGGTCTAGCCTATAAAAGAGGACATCGTCCTATGTCGCCAAACGAAGAAAACGGGAACTCCTAAAAACCATGGAAAAACTTTGTCCATATTACCAATTGCCACATTATACTTTCAGGTTATCTATCTGATAAATCTCTAAAGAAAATATACAATACGACATACAAATCAATTATTGAAGTATAAATCAAGGCTCAAGTGGTCATATTTTCCCTGAGAGAGAGAGAGAAGAGAGAGAGAGAGAGATGACGAGAGAGAGAGAGAAGAGAGAGAGAGAGAGAGAGATAGAGAGAGAGAGAGAGAGAGAGAGTGGAGCCTACAGTTATTAGGGCCATTGCCTTGTATAATAAGGCGCTCTATGAGGTAATGTTAGACTTGCGATAATCTTACGCTAAGTCGGTTGGTATTGCACTTTCATATTCATTGGAGTGTCTTGGGGTTTGTAGATCACTTGCGAAGTCGGTATTATCTTCTTTGGTTATGACGACGATGTGTTAAACTCATGATGATTTCTTTCTGATGTGAGGTTCTTAGTAGAAAACACGAAGTATAAAAATACTTATATTCTCTGAGATTACATGATGAATATCAGACAAGGTGGTACAGGTCTGCCAATGACGATGGCTTGATCGCTTCTGCCAATGATGATGGCTAATTCTGTTCTGTTCCCACTACCATCTCGGTTACAAGTCATAAAGGAAGCAGACAGTAGCTCGAACATATGAACATACATACAAAATGAGACACACTACAGATCACGTAGGCCTTTTGAATTATAGGTCGCGGTAGTTGTCTCAAGCAGGGAGCTTGGACTAATGTTTCAAAACAAATGAATGAACACAGGTGACGGCACGTCATCTTAGCCTACATACTTTATCGTCTCTGGTCTGATCACATTCCTGCAAGCAATCTGGTTGACCTCTTTAGTTTTAGTCTTTTATATATATGGAATAACATTCCATATTTTTATTATGTAATCACTTACATAAAAGCTCGGTCAGCTACCAAAACCAACCACTGAATATTACTCAAGCTTGACTTGCATTTGACTTATAGGAGTGTGATACAGACACTATGTAAATATATATGATATATAGAAAATACTTATAAGTAAAAAAAAAAATTCATGGTGTACACAAATACTGATTCAAGTAATAAGATATAAAACATAATGATATTGGTAAATAATAGTGATCATTTTATATATACTGATACAGTTTTTCACTTCATCTCATTAAGATACATATGCTACAGAAAATACTAATGTACTCTGATAACATGATAAAAATCATATTTTAACTGATAAAAATTTCATATATGAATTAATGTTTATGCTGATTGATTCGTTGATTTTTATGCTAACTGTATGTCTGCAGTTATTGGTAATTTATAAAGTAAACAGATTGATTTAATAGGCTACCTGATTTATTTATACATATGTATATGGATTCATATAATTATGATTAATATATGTGCACTTTAAATACATTCCTAGTGCGTACACGCACAGATATATTTCGATTCTTTGATTTACTTCTATATTCTTCAAATAAGATATATATTGATTCATATACTGATTTTTTTTTTACTGATACTTTATATATGAGATACATGACCGAGGTGATACCACTGCACATTCTAGCGTTTCGAACCACTTCTTGTCCATTACACAGTTCCAGACAACTGAAATGGCCAATTCCAAATGGTTAAAACAAGGGGAAAATTGCCTGGCGGGGTCCAGCGTTCTATTTTGCGCTCATACTAGTTCTCTGAATCCTAAGCCACACGAATACGTTCACGATGAATAAAATCATCCCCAGCACAAGTCCTTCGCCAGCAACGTAGAGTTGAATATCCTTCTGGTCGTAATTGTCGGAGGTATGTCCCTTTTGTAGTCGATTTCCGACAGCTGCCGGAGCGTTCTGCATTAAATTGAGATTAACGACGGGATACGGGTGTCGGTCGAAGAAGTCCATGAGATAGCTTATTCACTTATGATGGTGCTTATTCCTTTCACATTGTAGGCGGTTGTTACTTGACTGCCGTCGTCCGCAGCGACGAACGATTTTTTGAAGTTGCGATGTGAAACTCTCGTACTGCAGGATACTGTAACCAGGTTCCATTAATCAGCCTGCAAGTGAAATTATACTTGTCACAAGGGCAAAATAAATTCAGAACATCAAATACGGGAGGGAGAGAGCCATTAAGACCAGACTTAACCCACATGAATTCGCTGATATTTTATGGAATTCAAAAGAGTCAGCTGTACAAACTTTTTTATCCATGGCATTAATAATGAGTGAACCTATCCAGGTCTATGATGACTAAAAATATCCATAATTATAAAAAATAAACAGATATCAATACGAATCCCAAAGAAAATTCGATATTACTGGTAGTAAGTTACTAGACAAAGAAGTGGAAAACGGAGCTATTTGTAAGATTGCCAGGCAACATAAGAGTCAAAGAGAATATTAATCATGATTCTGTATTTCTCTATGCTAACTGAAATTAAGTTGTGACAAAATCCGATCCTATGTGCCCCTAACAAAAGTTTCATATTCAATTTTCTCGCGCGCATCCTCTGAGGTTAATTTTTAAACTTTATTAATAGGCAGGCGATGCAACGAAAGAACCCACTATGTAACTAATTTCTATATAAACTTTGGGTTTTCCAAGAAAATGTGACATTTTCCCATGAATGTGATTTACTTGAATTGTCATAGGCTAATGTTGCAAGTAAATTTTTCATATCCATGACTTGATACTTCTAAATGTCTGTTTACCAATGTCATAAGCTGAATTATTGACTCTAATTGTCTATGAGGTTCAGAAAAAATTAATTCATTTTGATGTTATAGAAATTCTATTTGCTTATTTTGTTCATTAATTTTAAAACGATTGCGATTCCTTAACCAAGCTTGCATTGCAATGCGGATAAGAATAGATTATGGCTATGTATGTCATCATGACCTATGAACCACATGTGAAGTTCATGAGCTAAGCATTCCTCTGAGGTTAAAAGGAACAATGCTGAATCGGCAAACGCGACAGGCACCTTCTAGACTGATGACGTCGTCACCAGCTTAAGAGTTACGTTACTTGCTGTAAAAGATATGACTTTAGTATTTTCAAATGATATTTTTTTTTTTTTTAATTCTCCACCCACATGAGATGTCTGAAAAAAAAAAACCAGTACCAAAATTGAACAATATAATATTAGTTTCATGTTGGAAATCTGCATGATTGTAAATATATGTAATTATGTTAATTTGATATTCCTTATTCAAACTAATGAAAAGGGTTTCCATACAAATTTTATATATACTATTTGCCCTGTATAAGATTATTCACATAGATATACATTTTCACTTCTAGACTTCCTGACTTTAAAATCTCTTTTATTTTATTTTATTTTATTTATTTATTATTTTTTTTATTGTCTACAAATATAAATCACTGGGACAGACTATATGTCAGTAGGTTTTGATGTGTGTTTGAACTTTTAGCTTATTTGTCATTACTAAAGCATTAAGTTAGAGTTCAAATCTTTACGCATATATATCTGGATATTTAATTAACCTATGGTTACGTTTTTGCTTATTGATTTTATCGTGATTCCTTTTTTGTTATAATTTGTAACCCTTCTGACTTCTTACGGAGAGTATTATTCACATAGATATACATTTTCACTTCTAGACTTCCTGACTTTAAAATCTCTTTTATTTTATTTTATTTTTTTATTTATTATTTTTTTTTTTTATTGACTACAAATATAAATCACCGGGACAGACAATATGTCAGTAGGTTTTGATATGTGTTTGAACTTTTAGCTTATTTGTCATTACTAAAGCGTTAAGTTAGAGTTCAAATCTTTACGCATATATATTTGGATATTTAATTAACCTATGGTTACGTTTTTGCTTATTGATTTTATCGTGATTCCTTTTTTGTTATAATTTGTAACCCTTCTGACTTCTTACGGAGTGTATTATATCGACTCCACTTGTATCCATATTTATTTTATTTTTTATATTTATTTATTTATATATTTTTTTATATATATTTGATTAATTAATGGTTGGCTTGAATATGTGGAAAAAGTGTTCTAGCGGCGTACCGTATAAGGCTACTTGTGGTATCATTTCTACAGATACAAGATATGAATGATAAAGGTATTTAAAACCGCGAGAACCGCTATAATCCGGTTCGGATCCAATATCACGAATGTAACTCGTAAGACATTGACACTATTTTATTTATCTGTTATTCTACCAAACCGATTGACTCTGGGTGATAAAATATATTATTGGTTTTCTTAATGGAAAGGAATTCACACAACGAGTTAAGGAGATTATTGTTAATTTACACCACCCGAGTCAGATTATTATTATGCGTTGAATTCCATGTTTACTGATTTAGCACTCATAAATATTCCTAGCGCACTCAATTGCGGTGTTTGTTTTTAGTGCTATTAATTCTATATAACGTGTCAAGGAACTATTAACACTAAGAAGTGTTTATTTCCTCTGTCAGACTCGTAATTCTGTTAATAATTCTACGTATATTCTTTCAAGGATTGATTTGGCACGTGATATGCCCTTAAACTGACAGGTGTCTTAGTGTGTCCCTTGTTTTTATGACACGTGTTACAATTAGTTATGTGCTTTTTATATCTGTAAGCATTGTAGGCCAGTAAAAAAGTGATTTGGTTTTCTGTGACATAATAAGAGAACCCTGGATGACGGAATGCAACCAGTTTAGGACGATTGGTATGAAAGAGATTATTACTACTACCTAGTCGTTAGTCACCTGCTGTGTTCTTCAGGTTTTCCTCGTCACGGACCTACATATATATTACATTTGATTACATTATTCTGATACACATACTTTAAATATACTTTTGCTTTAGGGTTTCTGTTTGAAGTGTTTATTGTTTTGCTTATTGCTGTTGACCCTGTTTTCGTTCGAAGTGTTTATTGTTTTGCTTATTGTTGTTGACTCTTGCTTTGTTCAGTTTGTAACAGTTCAGCGCTCCACCCAGATATTCAGTGCTCGTGATCTCTTGGGTTAATGAATTTTCTTGTTTAAATACGGTTTTAACAATAGGCACGGATATTTCTATATCTTTTAGTCCAATTAATGGTTCTTTGCAGTATGGTGCGGGATTGCAGGATAATGCATCATCTATGATAATTGCTTCCCAGTTAGATATCTTAACTTGGCTCCAAAACCTGAATGATCATATCACCGAGTTCCTTTGGGACTGTGATTAAAGCCTTTAAAAAACTCGGTAAGTGACTTATGGTCAGTAAGGATTTTTAACAGGATAGCCGTAGATTATGAACTTAAAATGTACTAGTGAGTTAACGATACCTAGCCCTTCCTTGCCTATTACTGCATATTTACTTTCAGAGGGCTTTAGTTTACATGAATAAAAAGCTATAGGAAAGAACTGTTTATCATATTGCTGAAGTAGTACCCCTCTTACCCCTTGGTCTGAGGCGTCTGTTGCTATAAAAAAAAAAAATTCCTTATTTAAATCAGGGATTTTTAAGTTAGGTGAGCTGCATTATTCCGCTTTTAAGATATCGAACACCTGTTGATGCTTTTCAGACCATAATAAATCTACGCCCTTCTTCGTAAGATCTGTTAAAGGAGCTGTCATGATTGAAGAGTTACATATTTACATACGATTGTAATACCCACTACAGCGCAAAAGTGCTGTATCCCCTTTTATGTTAATAGGTACCGGAAGTTATGAATAGCCGACACCTTACCATGGACTACTTTAAGACCTTGACTAGACACATAAAACGTAAATAAACATGTTCGGTTTTTTAAAACTCACATTTAGATATTTTACTCTGAGATTATTTGTCTTTGTCTCTGTAGCACTAACTCTAGTTTATGTGAATGTACTTCTAAGGTATTAGAAAAGATTACAAGACCAACCATATAAGCATGTAGGGTATCCCCTAAAAGTCTCCAAACACTATATTGTAATTGGGGCGCAACGTAAGCCGGAGGCATACGTAAAAATTGATAATGTCCCCTGAGTGTGCTGAAAACGGTGTATGAGGTACAATCACTTAGGTAATTGTATCTGGTAAAAGCCTTTAAGTAAGTCCAAGCTGGTGAAAGATTTGTTTAAGCGACAGAAATCTACGCAGATACGCCAAGTCCGATCTTTTATGGCATGACGTTTGAGGGAAAAATTATATGGGCTATTTGATTTCCTAATGACTCCTATTACTAACATTTTTCAACTTCGTCATTTATCTCTATTTTGACATTTCATTGGGAGTGTATGCGAAGGTACGTATACAGCTTTATGTTTGTCCTTAGACCGTATTTTGTTTTCAATGACATCCATTTTTCCCAGAGATCACTCGCTAGTGGAGAAACTTCCTGGTATTCAGATAAAAGATAAAGAAAATTTCTGCTGAATCACCTCTGCTTGAATGACTTTACGGATATTACTTTAGATAGAGTATAAGAGAGATTCATCTACGACTGATTGGGCGGGATTAAAAATTAGCAACAATAAAAAAAATGCGATATTTATATGTATAGGTTTTGTGGATTACTAGATTAACTTGTTGCTGCGAGTCAACCGTGTCTAGGGCTTTGTTCGCGGAAATTGTTATATTTCAGAGTGTCGGGAAGGATTAAAATTTCAGATCCCAGCAAAGTCTTTTTACATGCACTAAGACATTCGAGGGTGCATGCGTCTCGGGATTTTGTGTGCACACTGCGACTGCGGTTGTGGGAGAATTCTGTTGGGTCATTTGAATAATGTTACGATTTATGAGACAAATGTATAGTGCCTCTATATAAGTTATTATTTGATTAACTGTCTCTTTTTTGTTCAAACGGATTTTAATATGTTTGAAGGTTTATAGGATTTTCCTTTGATAAACACGCCTTATTTTGCAGGAGGTAAGATAATATTTTGTATACCCCTAGATGGATATCTTACAATTACGCTAGATACAGATCAATGTTTTTTATAACTATAGAGGTATCTGTAAGCGCTCGCTTATCTGGACTTCTCAATAGGGAAGTTCGAACAACAGACGGTGAGTCCGTAAATACAGGATATTACGTGTACTAAAGGAATAAAACAAGATATTCTAATTTTTTACAGCGCAAATAAAAGGTATGGCATAAATGATCCAACATCGTTTTTTCCTCTCCGCTGAAGTCGCTCATGTGGAATGTGCTTTGCTTTGAATACTCGGCAGATTTAACTGACCCTGACCGTCTGATAGATGACACAGTAACCGAGTTTGCTTTGTTTGATTCTGATATTTAGTGCTACTGTTTGCCATCGGCAACGTATTGTGTGTTTTTAGCATTCTGTTGTTGGTTACGTATAAGGCAACGAACGCATGAATGACGAACTATTAGGAACAGAGCGATTACTATTAAGACAAGTTATCTCTACTGCATTCAATATTAACTGTTTGTACTTGCTGTTGTTTACTTCATTCATTGCTAAAATTTGAAATAGTGAGGGATCCTGGTCAGCGCATTTAGCCTAATGAAAGTTTTTAACAGACATGTTATTCCTTGCAATCCAGCCGTATTTTTAAAGTTGAGTTGAGTCATTGAGGTTCGATATTTTATAGAACTCAAAAAACTCAAGGCTAAAACTGCGATCGGGACTTTGCAAAGGAGCATTTATTGTCATGACCCGAAATAGTGTTACCTCTAATTTATCTAGATTTGTACAGGTGTTCCACTTGTTTTTGTGTGTTTTCTAATCACTATGGTGCCTAATGACCCTATCCATGCATCTGTATAAATACAGACGTCCACTGCGTAAACGCATATTCACTGTTTAACATGATTTGTTACGTAAGGGATTAATAATCACCCAAAATGATAAAATTAACACAGTATATGATTATGATATTTCAGTAGAACTTCTGGAAACAGAAACTCAAAGATAAAAACTCGCAGTAGCAAAATCTCAATGATGTAGATAATTTCTGTAAAAAAGTAAGATTAAGAATGTCTCGTAACTTCAGCCACAGGAATAACGAAATTCGACCTGCAAAGGAAACACTCAGTTACTCCAAATGAATAAAAAATTGTACTTAGCTTGCTTTTGTGGGAAGTCACGGTGTTCCGATAACGACACACCCTTGGCCCTCCTTCTCTTTAGCGGATGACCTGGTTTGGCTTCAGTTCCCCCCGTGCGCGTTGTTTGGATGATTCGAGCGTTGAAGATCCGATGTTGCAGACGCGTTCAGTTTGTTTCTTGAAGTTATTCACTACTGAAATTGCTCACTAAACGATGATACTAAGTTGCTTGAAGAATCTCTTGCTTTCGTCGTCGTTGACTTCTGATGATACTTTATTCATTATTCTGGTTTTTCTTCGGAAGACGTTGTAGAGTTCTTGTTGTTTTCTGAAGTCGCTCACTAAACGATGATACTAAGTTGCTTGAAGAATCTCTTGCTTTCGTCGTCGTTGACTTCTGATATACATTATTCATTATTCTGGTTTTTCTTCGGATACATTGAAGAGTTCTTCTGGTAATCTGCCACCAATATTAGGGCCGTTGCCTTGTATAATAAGGCGCCCTATGAGGTAATGTTAGACTTGCGATAATCTTACGCTAAGTCGGTTGGTATTGCACTTCCATATTCATTGGAGTGTCTTGGGGTTTGTAGATCACTTACGAAGTCGGTATTATCTTCTTTGGTTATGACGACGATGTGTTTAAACTCATGATGATTTCTTTCTGATGTGAGGTTCTTAGTAGAAAACACAAAGTATAAAAATACTTATATTCTCTGAGATTACATGATGAATATCAGACAAGGTGGTACAGGTCTGCCAATGACGATGGCTTGCTCGCTTCTGCCAATGATGATGGCTAATTCTGTTCTGTCCCTACTACCATCTCGGTTACAAGTCATAAAGGAAGCAGACAGTAGCTCGAACATATGAACATACATACAAAATGAGACACACTACAGATCACGTAGGCCTTTTGAATTATAGGTCGCGGTAGTTGTCTCAAGCAGGGAGTTGGACTAATGTTTCAAAACAAATGAATGAACACAGGTGACGGCACATCATCTTAGCCTACATACTTTATCGTCTCTGTCTGATCACATTCCTGCAAGCAATCTGATTGACCTCTTTAGTTTTAGTCTTTTATATATATGGAATAACATTACATATTTTTATTATGTAATCACTTACACAGTAACGTCATTGTTGCGTCACAAGGAACTTCGTCCGAATTGCTATAATCGGAGTTGTAATTTCTCCTTATTTTCATGAACAAAACTGACTAAACAATTTACTTATGCTAACAAAAATTACGGCAGGTTGTGATTAAGGCTCTGCTAAAATCTCATACTGATCTGACAATTATTTAAGAAACTATTAAAAAAAACGATGACTTGAGGTGATTTGTAAGCCCACTAACTGCTCTACTCGTGATATAACTTTAGCTTTTTAACTTAATTTCATTCCAGATATGTATCCTATTATTCAGAAGATAAATCTTATTCATATGGAACAACTCACAGGGGCCAATGACTTTAAATTCAAGTCGTTCTTAGTGATAGCATTTAAAATTCCTCATATCAAAACACCACCAAGCAGATTGGAGTTGTCTTAGCGAGGTAGTTTACTTCAGAATATTTATGGGCCAGGTTGGCGTTAATTTTAGCAGTTAAATATTAACATGAAAACGTA
Source organism: Macrobrachium nipponense (assembly GCF_015104395.2). NCBI lineage: Eukaryota > Metazoa > Arthropoda > Malacostraca > Decapoda > Palaemonidae > Macrobrachium > Macrobrachium nipponense. The sequence continues at coordinate 93,558,202 of NC_087203.1, read as the reverse complement.
ATTTACAAAATTCCTTTCATTATATTATAAACTAACTTTTATCGTACTACTATGGCTCGGTAAAACTTTTACCAATCTTAATCCCTAGAATTATTCTGAATGTCTCCAGCAATTAATTGGGATAAAATGATTGCCGACTTCTAGTTTATAAACCAAGCTTACAAATTTTCTGTTGGATTTTAGTATTCAGATTGCTTACATAAATCTGTCTTTTACTTGAAAGAGTAACATTTGTAGTTCTAATTCCGTTTCAACCATCTTTAGACCTTCTAATTGGTCCACCAGGCATTCCCAGTTATTTGTCAGTGTTCCTGAATAACCTCTTTGGTGTCTAACTTAATTTTAATAGAGCAGTTTTTAATCTCTTAAAAATTTTCAAGTTGCATAGCTACGCTGTTTCATCTTCCTGGGTGCAGTAAATCTGTATCTTTGGACGCGAAAGAATCTGTCCCTCCAATACCCTGTTGTCTCCGTTAGGCCGATGGATTTTGTCCATGATCTCGTGTGTATTTGTTTTCGGTGGTATATTACCACAGGAGCTCTTTCACCCCAATTTAGTTTTTTACCTTTTGTCGCGATGCAGGTATAAGGAAAAATTACTACTGACTACTACTCCCTCAAGTTCTCTGAAGTACGATTCGAGGTGTCTTTCCTGCTTTAGGCATTATGTTTCACCAGAAGGATAACAGTCATTAACAATAGTAAATAAGTTTTTTTAAATAATGTAATACAACGGTACACTAACTGTTGACGAAATTACCGTAACTACTTTGATAACCATAACATGATTAGCAATCCATTATAATTCCCGAAACAAAATGATAAAGAATTAGCTTGCGGATAACAAATCAATAAAGTTGTATTCTCTATGTCCTATGTCCAGCGTCTAGGTAATTCTGGTACAGTACTAGGCTTCATCTTACGGCAACTGACGATTTCGTTAGACATGCCATTGACGAGTTCGCTTCCCACCAGCGAGTCGCATCGAATGCCTCGCCACAATCATTACTAAACAAGACAAAAGCACCAATTCCATGCTCTGTGGAGGCGTGGAACAGGCGTCTCCAGCAGACTAGAAATGTAGCAAATAAGGACAGACTACTGAGCGCCAAGAGCCGTAGCTACAGTTTTAGTAAATATTCCAACCACAGACAAGGGTTCATTACAAGTAAATAGAGTAAAATTAATACTTCCATTCACAACCACTAGGTGTTCCCCCTCCCCAGCCCCCAATACAAAGCAACAAACAAACGAAAATAGTTAATTTCCTTTGCATTAGGCGAGTACCTATTTTTGTTTCATATTGGACGAAAATTTAATGGGTAGCCAACTAATTTTTGTAAGGATTTATTATTTAATTATATTCGTGCTGCCAAAAGTTCCATTATGATAAATATTTCATTTTCTCAATAACGAAACGACTGCCATGACCCAGAGATAAATTTCCTTCATGACTAATGTAGTCTCCACCCCCCATCGAATCATTTCAACGTAGGCTTTGAAAACTTGGCTCCAGGATAAAACTATTCTCCAATCTTGCAGTTTTCTCTTAATGCTAACCAGGTAAACCAGGACACGCTCAAATAAAGCTTTCGTTCCAGTCAGGTGGGTTGGAAAATGCCCAATGCCCATCCCCTATATACCTCAATTTTTCCCATACCCAAATTTAACTTTCACTTCTACACCAGCAGCTAAGTAATGCTAATGAATAATAAGTTATGCAAATTAAAATTCGCTCAACGGAAATCATTGGCGATTATGATATTAACAACTGGAAGGATATTTGAGCTTCCGTTACAGCAAACTATTTTGCAAAGTTTATAGAATGTCTTTTCATCTCGGTCTTACGCTATAAAAAAACTAGTTTTATTCGGTGGCAATATATAAGAAGAAATACGACTATGGCTAAGTGGGACTTCTAACGTAGCATTGTACATATATGTTAATATACGTAAATAAAAAGTTTCCATATTTAAAATATTTTTTTAGTTTGTTCCACAGGAGAGTTTGCATGTGAATAAATAGCTAATTAACATTTTATCGGTCTTCGTAATATCTATAAAGTATATCGCAAAAACTTAACGTTTCTATTTCAGAGAAATCCTTTGACACTAAAATTTAATACATCAGCAACCATCCTCGTCCTTACGCTGTCCATTTAAAACTCCCTTTTGTCACGCCAGTTTTAACAACCATAAACCATCGATTAAAACTCACTTAAAATCAAGAGAAACTTATGTTCTTGTAAGTGGTCAGCTTTTTAGGACTCATAATAAACAGTTTAAACATCGGAGACAGACAATGGATCCAGGGGATTAACGCCGACTTGACTGAATGTGGTTGTTATTATTACCATTCTCCCTAAATATAAGCTCATGGAAAAGGACCACGAGACTCCGACCTTCCTCCGGCTCTCCCTCTCTCTACAAACATTAACAGCTCAGAACAGGCTTTCTCAAAATCAGTCTCATTGACACACCAACGTTCAAATTCTTAAGAAAAAAACGTGGATATCATTCCAGTATTTTGGAAACCAAAAAATAAAGGCGGCGACCCTACCTGCAGCAGGTCCTCTTTGACCTCTCAAAGCAAAAGCCTTTTTAATAACCTATGAAACTTCGAAAAGCGTTGATACGCTATAGCAGAATCCTTCGTACAATTCGAAACTTGCACAAGGAAGATGTTTATAGTTGGCTTCTTTAAAACACGTTAGAAACATGCAATAAAAAAAACAGGAAAACTCTTTTCACTGCCAACTTTAGTGAAAGTGCACAAATTTTCCTTCGCATTTAACAATGACCTTCGCTGATTAAAACTAACACCTATCCTAGGAGTAACAAAACGCTTCGTGGACAATTTTCCTGTGCTTAATTCAAATGTGATATCTGTTATGTACGCAACACTGAAGGTTCAATTAAAGTGATACTGGATGACCAACCCACGTTCAATATGAACCTGTTAGCGAATGAAGATACAAGCTGATAGAAAGCTCTCATAGAGGCTGGTGCTCATACTCACGGCGAATAATTGTGGTGTCAAGAAAATAGTGATATTGTACAAATGAGGAAACGGCAGAGGGAACCTGAGAATAAAAGTACCGATGTATAGAATGGAATATGGAATAACGATTGCTCTCTACAAGCAGACGAAGTAAGCGCAGGGGTGGAAGGTCCGTCAATTTATTGTGCATTTTAAGCTTAAAATTTCCTCGCCCGGAAGAACGACCTATACGAAACCATTCAGCAATTATCCTAATTATTCTCATTGCAGCCTAACACTTGACTACTTACGACAGAAAACCCTTAACTTTTCATCTGAGCTTTATATCTCTTGTGAAGCATAATCCATAATACCACCATTAATTTCTTTAAAATCTACTACAATACGAATAACAACTAATGTGAAGCCGTTAAAAACTGTTCTAGATAATGCAATAAAGTTGTGAAAATCCAGAGGCAAGTTATACGACAAACGATAGTCAATTTACAACTTTAAATCCCCATAACGAACTTGCTTTGCGTTAGAATGAATGTTGCCAACAATTAATTGTGGGGTTACTACACGCTTCTCCTATTATGTTTACTTAGTTACATTAGTCTAGTAACATATGTAAAATTTGAATGAAATTGCAAGAGAAAAACTAATCAAATAACGACTGCGTCGAGGTATCCTTAAACTCTGGGTACACATGAACTTTATAATATTACTGACATTTTCTCTGGAAAATGCGAGAATGAGGCGATATCCAACGTATACAAATATCACAGAAAGCCTATGTCTGCGATGCTTTAGTGGCAAAAGCGATAAAATCAAAATATGAGGCATACCACATATACAAATTTTAACAGGAAGGATGAGCGTAAGGATTATTATACTCAGGGAAATTATTTCGTGGAAACCAGTAATCATGTAATACTTCAAAAACTAGGGGATTTTTTTAATAAGAATAATAAACAGATATCTGCAAATATGAAATTACAATTTGCTTCGCTCAAGATTACACACTTTCTATATGTATTTTGACTTTTATGCACATGTATTGCGACTAAATCAATATGCGGAGGTACAAACAAAAACTAAAAATGTCAGCATGTTTTGATACTGGTTAAATGCAAAAATGTAAAACCAATGTCTACTGTGACACGTAATATCGTGCTAACAACAAAAACATGGTATAATTATAGTGTTAGTCTTTAATACAGTAATGGTCTGCCGAACTAGAGTATTCAAATTTAACCTTACCGTTGTCATGAAGACACTTCAATTCCCCAGAAACCGACCGATTCACTCTGCTTGTTAATGGAGGCTCCAGAAATCCAGGTATATAGAATCACTTAGGAAGAAAGAACTTAATAAGGCAAAAACACCTGTGTATTCCCCGGCTGAGAGAAGAGAACTGTCGAACATTCAAACCCCGTGACTGAAATTTCCTTCCCTCTCGTCTCAAAGACAATACGTGTATTGTCTTTTCTCTCGTCTGGGACCTAGGTACATCTAATAGGGTGACTTCCGACAAACTCCAACCATTCCGTCGTTAACCTCGATTCCACATATAAGTATTATGTCTGTTGCTTTCAAGAATGCTGTAGTCTATACAGTGTTGTCCAAACTGGGGTCCGCGTACCCCTGGGGGTACGCAACATAGATCATGAGGGTACGTGAACAAACAAGGAACACACACACACACACAAAACAGAAACCTCCCATCAGTAAGTTGTGTAAGTAATTTTGCATGATTATCCTAAATAAAACTGAGTTTGGTCAGCCATGGTGGGCGAGGGGGGGAGAGGTTTATGTAACAGTAGGAGAAGGTAATAAAGGGTACAATAGGCGAAAATGTTTGGACAACACTGAGTGTAGAGGATGTATCTAAACAAAATAACTACGCAAACAATGATTTTGGTTACAACATACCTAAGTAAACCTGCTTCATAACACCTGAAACTGCAAGGCCACTTACATTTGCGTGCATTTCAAGCGCAACCTTCAAGAAATTCCTACAACAATTTAACATCACTATTGTTCATCATAAAGATGGCTGTGGTATAAAAGATTCAGCACTCCAATAAAATCTATTTAACAATCCTTCCATTCCAAGATATCCACGAGCTTCCCATTGACTAAATGCTGAGCAAAGACAACTATTAAAACAATGATGGAAACTCAAGGAAGCATCACTTATGAAAAGTAATTTATTAAACAATTGTGTTATTGTTGATCGTGAAGCGTCGTTGACAATGAAGACCACTTTAAGGCGTCCAGAGTAATACGATAACCGTTAAGAAATGATCGAAATCAAACATCAAATATATTGAATAGAGAGACAATCGGTACTTCCTTAATTCCAAGCAAAAAATTCTGAGGATTTACATATATTATAAGGTGCCACGCACAGAACGTAAGCATTTTAAAATCATTGTGGTCTTAAATCAATAACAAATCACTATGAATACCCAATCACTTATGTGAAATACCTTAAGTCATAATCGTTTATTTGAGAATTGCAGATAGGAGGCCAAAACTAGGCAACAGGTGGAGACGGCTAAGAGCGCCGTGACGTAATTAGCAAGTTGACTGTCACTGATACTGTTGTTGAGAATAATTTATAGGGAATGACCTCAATATAAAGTCGAAGTCACGTGCATGTCAGGTCTGTTAATATATATATATATATATAATATATATTATATATATATATATATATATATATAGATATATATATATATATAGTATATATATATGTGTGTGTGTGTGTGTGTGTGTGTGTGTGTGTGTGTGTGTGTAGTAGCCGGGAACCTAACGGTTAACTGGCCATGCTGCAAGGCGATAATCAACCTCAGTTCTAAGTAGTTTCCAGCAATGGTTCATCTGTTAAATATTAATTCTCGGCATTATCAATCTGTCATTAAAAATGCTGGGCAGAGCGACGTATGACTGGGTATAATCTTTAAGCACAAGGAGCAAACTTGAATATTGAAAGCTGACAAATGTTTAAAAAATACCATTCTCTCTCTCTCTCTCTCTCTCTCGTCTCTCTCTCTCGTCTCTCTCTCTCTCGTCTCTGTATGTTATATATATATATATAATATATATAAATATTAATAATATTTAATATATATATATAATCTTATGATATATATATATATAGTGCATAATAAAGACTGATAATATGATATGTATGAGACATTTTTGTACATCACGTGCTTTGACATCGTTTTTAGCTTCCCTTGGAGACAGCTTATGAATGCTGATAACTTTTTTGGGATGGTGTAACATTAAGCTCTTACCTAGCAAATCATTGCCTTCGTCCTGTCGCCATGAGAGCTTGTCTCAGGTGCCTTTGAAAATTGGTTACAAGCAATTACCTGGGGCGTGTACATTCTGAACTTTGAGTGTGAGTTCGTGCGTTCGTACGAGCTATGTCTGTTCATAATAGCATATAATAGCCAGAACCATAGAGAGACTTACGGAGAGTCAAGCAGAGCCGGGGTGGCTCAGCCAACGTATTTCTATTTGGTGCTTGGAGATTCTAGGCTGAAATGGTAAGATTCAATGTGATTTAGCCAAAGGTGCGGCTTGATTGTTTTATAGCATTCTTGTAAAAGATGTCCATTTTATTTAATCTTTTGACTTTCTGTTTTTGCAATTGTGTGTGCTTACCAGAGTGTTTTCCTGTTCTTCCTAACAGGCGGATCTGGACAAGGGGGAATGTCCTGACAAAGGGAGATGGGTTTTGGAGAGGAACCATGTGTATTTTGGAGTTGGTGTTGACTGACTGCTAATGTCATGACTAAACTAATAATTAGTTATTGGGGATCAATTAAGCTATTTTGAACTTTGAGAATCTAACTATTTGATCGATGCTTTGAATTTAAATAAATGTATTTTTGTAATTCACAACTCTGATTTGGTGACCTTAGATAATGAAAGGGAAGATGGATGGAGAGAGAGAGAAGAAGGAGAGAGATAGAGAGATGATGGAGAGAGAGAGAGATAGAGAGAGAGAGGAGGAGAAGGGAGAGAGAAAGGGAGGAGAATGTATTGCTAGATGCCTGCCGCTATGGCTTTCGCTACCAAAGTGAATAACGGAGGCGGTGGCCTCGTTATATATATATATATATATATATATATATATATATATATATATATATATATATATATATATAGTACTATACATATACTATATACATATACATATACTACACATACATTTACATGTACATATACATATATATATATATATATATATATATATATATATATATATATATATATATATAGTATATAATATATATATATATATATTATATAATATATATATATATATACTATCCAAACATTTTCCCTCTCTTTCTCGTCTCATATCCGAGAGAAAATTAGATTTACGAAGCAAGAAACCTTACTCAAGGTGTAAATATGTTGACTTCCAACGCAAAACTCCCCCACACTAAGCCACTTACGGGCTTGAAACTCTTTTAGAATTTTTTAAAGCTCATTTCTGCTGGAATTAAGATGAACTTCTCGTTGCCACATGTCACCAGGGGCGAGTTTTGCTACCCAGGGGTTGGAAGGGGCACCGGATATATAACAGGAAAATGCTCCTGAGTGTGGTGAAATGTTTCTAGTGCTCATATCTCTAAATATATATATATATATCGAGTAATAATAATATATATTCTATATTTATATATTATTATATATCTACATATATATAGATATATGTATATATATATACATATATATATTGCAGAGCCCATGATTAATTCCATGTTAACAAATATTTTCTAATATTTTATTTTCTTTTGCTGGGGTAAGTGAGCTTTT
>NC_087203.1:93487878-93542878 GCF_015104395.2 Macrobrachium nipponense | reverse complement strand
ATTAAACAAAATTTATGTCTAAACTGCTGAGAATATTAGCTGCCTCGAGTTTCCTATCTCATTAAAATTACAATTTTATTTCAGGAAATATGAAAAATTGAAACGAAACCTTTCGGTTATACCAAGTCAACGGAAACCTTTATATATCAGATGAAATATTGTAAACCACGTGAAATTGTTGACAGTGGCTCAAACAATGGTGTATACTGTAAAGGATGAGTGCAAAGTTTAAAAGTAAGCACGTAAAATTTCAATAATGAATATATGAAAAATTTTAGTATGTCAGTCTTACTACGTATAAAAAAAAGATCAGAAAAGAATACTGAACAGAAACAGTTTTGCTTAATTTGGCTGTTTATAAGAGCTGCGATACTTACTTTTTCTCTAAACTCACTGACGGGGAAATTATAAACAACGAACGTACAAAATGTAAAATGCTACAACAGAAAATATAAAAGTACGAAACTTCAGTTTCTGAAACAAAATTAGGGAGAGAAAAATGAACCCAAAGCAAACTATGAAAGCGAAACTTATACAAAAAGCTACGTGGTATACAGACTATCATAAGTTTCGTAGGTAAAAAACACAAAATTTCCTCTGCAAAAGTTTGGGGATAGTGCTGGAGCAGTTCGCAGAGAGAGAGAGAGAGAGAGAGAGAGAGAGAGAGAGAGAGGAAGAGAGAAGAGGAGAGAGAGAGAGAGAGAGAGAGAGAGAGAGAGAGAGAGAGAGAGAGAGAGAGGCTGATACTTTCTTTGTTTACGGTGAAATGTAAAATTTATGATGCTGTCTCCATTGACAGCTACATTAGTATTAGCATATGATAAAAATAACCTCCGTCACCTTCGATCACTGACAACCATCTTCAATATTTTGCTTACGAGGAGATCTGTCATTCATATAAAGAATACAGATGTTATGTACAATTAATCTACACCAGACTGGAAGACCACATTCGTCAGATTTCATTTAGCGAGTGAATGCTACAGACTACAAGCTCCAGCCAATTATGGCTTAGCATCAAACGGTACACAACAGTAGAGAAATACATGTTCCCTAACAGCTCGGGCTTTTCTTAAATAACCTTATGACAGAGGAAACGTTTGAAAACACATAACTCCCGCGAAGGTAATTAGCAAATTTGATGGAAATCAAACCTAACATAATTGAGTTGTTAGGAAAAATAAGCAAGTCAGATACACTGACCGTAAAATGATAAAAATTTTTAAGAGTTTTCCTTTTCTCCCACTGCCTTTGTTCTGTAGTTATTCCGCTCTCCTCGTGGTAGCTAAATTCGGCGTCATGCACTTCAATGACGTTTGATTTCAAGATAGGCCTTTGGGTACTTCTTGATGCTACTCTGCTGTTTCCAGTCCCCGTAGGAGGGTAGTTCCAACAGTGGACCTCGTGCGGTGCACTGTAGGCATTACTTAAGGTTCATTGCGGCGTGCCTTGGGCACCTAGCTTCAACCACTTTCGTTCCTTTTACTGTATCTCCTTTCATATAATCTTTCTTCATCTTACTTTCCATCCTCTCCTAACAGTTGATTTACAGTGCAACTGCGAGGTTTTCCTCCTGTTACACCTTTCAAACCTTTTACTGTCAATTTCCATTTCAGCGATGAATGACCTCATAATATTCAACTCAACTCAATAAATCCAGCCCACCTTGAGCTAAGAAAATGGGGCGCAAAAATCTTTCTGGGCACTCTAGGACTTCGTCCCTTCGTTAAGTTTAACTTAACAATCTAACTGAGGGGGTCATCGTTTTAATCATTTAGACCATAGAAATCTGGGGTCCAATAATGCCAGAATATCACCAGTAACAACTGCAGTTCATTTTCTCCTCACTAGAAGAACCAAGCCGCAAACAATCTCCCTGAAAAGAGTCACGTAATTTGCCTTAAGAGTAGGCACTTCTACAATCTATATCTCCCTTTTGACTAGTTTGACTAGAGTTTAGTTTCTATTTTTGTCCTACAACTTTCGACTTGCACCTCGTCGAATAGGCATCAGAGTGATGGTAACCATCAGTCAGATCCCTTTCATTTTGATTTTCAATATAAAGTGTCTCAGTTTACTTGAAATTCAACTTAACACACAGAACCGACTATAGTAGATTCACATCAACCGTGCATCCGATGTCTAGGCCAGTCTCTTACGACGCTCATGATTGGCTGTTGATAAGCCATTCACAGGGCTGGAAACTCTCAGCGAGAAAGTAACATAGGCAGGATATATGTTTCACCTCTCCTATGAGCAATACCTCTTTCAAAAGTATCCCCCCGGAGAGGTGGAACATACATCCTGCCTATGTGAACTCTCTCCAGAGACTTTGAGTTTCCAGCCCTGTAATTGGCTTATCAACAGCCAATCAGGAGTGTCTTAAAGGGATGGCCTAGACATCATATGCATGGTTCTTGTGAATCTACTCTAGCACATTCTAGTAAGAAATCACCTTCAAGAACATGTTGAGTAACATCCGGTTTTCCTGTGTGACTCAGAGTAGCTAAAATTTTAAGCTTATTACGTAAGGATATAGTGGTGCATTTTTTTTAGAACTCCAATAATTTATATTGTTTTGCTACTATGCGTGGATATTCCCTCAAATGATTTTGCTTATTTGTATAAGAGATTCAGTCACTCTGGTTAAATCCCTATGTTTGAAAACACCTTATTATTGAAATAATTACAGACACACACATACATACACACACAAACATATATATATATATATATATATATATATATATATGTATATATATATATATATATATATATATATATATATATTATTAGTATATATATATATATATATATATATATATGTATATATATATATATATATATATATATATATATATAATATATATATATATATATATCATATATATATATATATATATTATATATAATATATAATTATTATATATATATATAATATATATATATTATATATAATATATATATAATATACTATACTATATATATATATATATTATTATTCTATACACACATACACGTAGTACACATACATACTATATACATATACGTATACATACACACACACTATACATATATAATATATATATATATATATATATATATATATATATATATATATATATATATATATATATATATATATATATATATATATATATACATACACGGTTCACACGATCCTTCTCTACTTGTGCTGCAGAAGCGATCGCTTGGGTTTCCCCTTTGATATGCAGAGAGGATTTAAGTGTTGTTCAAATATCCGAGTAACTCGAATGTAATATTTGTTCGCGCCTCCGACCGACGCTGCCCTTTTGCTCTTTCATGAATTTTTCAATTTCTCTGAAGTACCGTCGCCTGTTTCATCGACGGAGAATTATGAAGGTCACTTCCGGACCGGATTTGAAGCTCCCTAACACAATATTCCAAGAGGCTGAACTGGTTTGTTTGCATATCAGTGATTTTTTTAGCATTGTGTATACATATATATATATAATATATATATAACCTATATGTATCTATATATATATATAGTATATATATACTATTTATTTATATATATATATATATATATATATATATATATATATATATATCTTATATATATATATATATCAAAAGTATTAGACTCCGGTGAAGACAGTTTTCAATCAAACTTAAGTTTTAGTCTATTTATGGCATACCATTTCTAGTTGCTATTTTATTTACTTCCAACAAGGATGTGCGAGGCATTTGAAAGCTAAGACACTGGAATCCTTTTGATACTCGACAAACACCTATGTCTATCATGACAGCTCTATGCTAATTTATAGGTAATGCAAGTTTTATTCCAGAGTTGGGGTTATTGAAACGTGGGCAATGTGCGTACAGCTTAATTAAGAATACCGTAGTTAATTTATTGTTTGGAGAGTAGCTATAATAATTCACATATATATAATATATATATATATATATATATATATATATATATATTATATATATAATCTATATATATATATATATATACAGAGGCGTAACAATAGGGTGGCAGAGGTGGCAAAACTGCCACGTGCCCAGGGCCTATAATGATTAAAGGGGCCAATGGACGTAGAGTCACAGAAAGGGGGTGCCAAGGTGACCCAAGGGTATGGGGCCATGGCCGTAAAAGAAAAAAAAATGTAGGCTACTGCTTACCGTTATATTTTTAATGCTTTAAGAAAAAAATTCTTTCAAATTCCTCAATATAATACTGGTAAATGGTTATTAACAGAAACTAAGAAGACATTACATATTTTTAATGTATACGGTGTGGGTTACGGGTTAGGAGGTCATAGTGGGTATTACATTCCGTACACTACAGGTCCGTATGAGATCTTGGCTTAAACGCGTTATGTTCCTGTCTAAGTCCTGGCCTCCCTGTACATCAGTTACTAGAGCTTGTCACCGCCTGTGACCGCCAGTATGTTTTGATCATTTAAAGGAACAAAACAAAACGATTTATCATTACAAATGGACATTGCAAGCCTAATGGCCCCTTTTCTTTAAAAAAAAAAAAAAAGGATGCAGAAGGTCGCTCTTTCTCTGAAAAATATTATCATGCAGTGTCCAAATCAAGTGTGAAAATTGAGAGGTGGTTATGCTATTCAATTGTTCTTGAAAAGGCTTATTGTGAGACATGTTGGTTGTTTGCTAATCGAGGAGCAAGTAGATTTCAAGATACATGGATTGATGGCTATTGTGACTGGAAACACATAGGTGAGGGTATGAAGAAGGACGAATCATCCCAAAATTCACTATAATGCATGCCTAGTATATGAACAATGGCGATTGCATAAACTTTGAGTGAAACACTTGAAGGTAATCTTCAAAAGGAGAAAAAATACTGGCGTCAGGTTTTGGACAGATTATTAAATGTAACTCTTACATTAGCGATGTGCAATTTGCCATTTCGTGGACACAGAGAAGGAACACAAGCAGAAGATGAAGGAAACGTGGAAATTTCATTTGCATCATTGAGTTGCTTTCTAAATATGATCCAGTTCTTTCAGAATTAATCAGTAAACCTAAAGGTAAAACAAAGTATATGAGCCCAATGATACAAAATGAATTCATTCAGTTGCTTTCAAAGGAAACTGAAAAAGAACTTACTTGTGTCATTAAAGCAGCTCCATTTTATAGCATAATGTTAGATACAGCACAGGATATTTCCAAAATTGATCAAATGTTTTGAAATATACCGTCACTGTAGCATAGAATATGATGATAATGGAAAGCCAAAGGCCCTACAAATTAATGAGTCTTTTTAGGGTTTCATAAGGTTGAGGGCCAAAGTGGAGCTGCACTATCAGAACAAATTTTGCAAATAATTAAACAAAGAGGACTTTCTATTTCAAGGTGTCGTGGCCAAGGATATGATGGAGCTAGTAACATGAAGGGGATATACAAAGGTGTGCAGAAAAAAATAATTGATGTTGAACCCAGTGCAGTTTATGTTCATTGTGCTGCTCATAATTTAAATTTGGTGATTAATGATGCTGTCAAGAATGTGACAGAAATGGCCCAGTTTTATGATATTGTTCAAAGAGTCCATGTGCTTTTTCGATTGAGTATCAAGACATAGGACATATTAATCTAGCTTAATTTCTGAATCAGGCACTCACCAAGGGGTAACTATTAAAAAGTTGAACCCAACTTGATGGGCTGGACGTTATGATGTGGTATTTGCTCTCAAAGTTCGATTCTGTGATGTGCAGAAAGCTCTAGCACAAATAATATTATGCAGCTCTAAGGCAGACGAACGCAATGAAGCCACTGCACTAAAGAAATGTCTTGAAAATTTTAATTTTGTATTCCTTTTGACGTTTCAGTCCTAAATCTTACAATAAAAAAATTAAGTATAAAACATGCTGCAATCAAAAGCAGTTGATCTTGCTAAGGTTTGCATGGATGAGATGTGCAGATTAAGAAATCAGTTTGAGGATGTAAAGAAAGAAGCAACAGATACAGCCCAGAAGTGGTCAATCAGACCAGAATTTGAGAAAAAGAGACTTCGTACCGTAAAAGGACATTTTGGCGAGCTTTGTGAAGACCAAAGATTAGAAGATCCAGAGAGTTTGTGTAGAGTAACTGTTTACTATCGTACTCTGGACATCATCACAACTCAGTTGAACTTCCGTTTTACTGGCTTGCATGAAGTTGTCTCATCATTCTCAGTGTTGGAACCAATCTCATTGCAAAATTTATCTGACTCAGAGCTGTACGAAAAAGCAACTAGTTTTGTGAAAAAATACCACAACGATGTGTCAGAAACATTCACACAGGAAATTCTCAGCATGAGATCTGCTCTGAAGGGAGAAATAAGCAAAGTTTCTAGTATTAAGGACCTTGCTAATATGTTGATCATAGAAAATCATTCTATTTCAGCCAGTTTCCCTGAGGTTTGCACTGCAATGCTACTGTTTTTAACTATTCCAGTCACAACTGCAAGTGCAGAGCGTTCATTCTCCAAACTAAAGCTTGTTAAAAACTATTTGCGAAGTACAATGGCACAGGAGAGATTAGAAAGACTACCTCTTCTATCAATGAACAAAGGAACTGCACGTAAATTGAACTTAAGTAAAGTCATTGACAGATTTGCAGAGATGAAAGCAAGGAAGAAAGAAATCTAGAAGGTATAAGGTATATTTGTTTATTTAATGAGTATAGATGTTTTGGACCAAGTTGTGTTTATTTTTATTTACAGGATCGTAATTATGCAATAATGTAACGGCCGCATAGGCCTACATAAGGGGATTCATCTGATTCATTATTGAGAATATATAATTTAGATGTTTTTTTTTCTAAGCTATGTATGTATTAACTATTAGTAATTATATTTCAATGCCTGCATAGTATATTTTAATTTCTTATGCCTACCAGTTCTACAATATATCAAATCAATCTCTCTACTCTCTCTCCCATAATATATATATATATATATATATATATATATATAGATATATATATATATATATATATATATATATATATATATATGTGTGTGTATATATATATTTTTTTGAGGTAATGGGGGCCCACTGTAAGAAAATGCCACGGGCTCATTCTCACCTAGTTACGCCTGTTTATATATATATATATATATATATATATATATATATATATATATATATATATATATATATATATATTATATAATATTATATATATATAATATAATATATATATATATAATATATGTATATATATAGTATATATATATGATATTATATATACATTAAGCTACACATGTCGTTAATATCCAATTCGCTCTACCTGGGAATTAATGTTTTCATATATATTAACAATATTAACAGAGGAGAAATCAAGTATTTAGTGGCGTTACCGACCAGGCCAACGTTATGTGATAAAAATTCACACACACACACAGTATATACATATATATATGTGTGTGTATATGTATGTGTGTGTGTGTGGCCGTTAGTGTGAGTATTTGCAAAAAAAAATGACATTTGAAAGTATCAATACTTTTTTAAAACCTCTTTTCTTAAATCAAGAATTTCTGTTTATATTCTATTCATTCTAATTACCTACATATTGCAACAGCAAACATCGTTCATTTATCTTGCCCCACGATAAAACTTCCACAAAGTGATCAAATGCGACCTGTAAAAAATTACAATATATTTTAGGATAGGGGAAAATCATTAATGAAATATTACGAGCAATTATGTTTTAATCAATGAATAATTACCTTCAAATTACAAACGCATTACAACATTAATAAATAAAGAATATTTATAAAGACTTATTTTTCTTTTTAATTTAAAAAATACTTGAGTTATTACATTTAAGCCAATTTGTCTCCCTAGAGGACTGGTAATCTGATTTCTAATTGTTCGCAAAACATAAATATTTCTATATTTTGAAAATACCTAAATGCATGTAAATGTTTGTTCTTAATATTCTGTCCAAATCATTTGTAGGAGCTTTCCAATTAATATGCTTGATTTACTTTTTGAAAACCTTTATTGTTATATAAAACTATATTCATGCTTGATTACTATTAGGAATCAAACTAGCATTCAGTATTTCTTAGTTCTTGAAAAATTAATGTCAACCATATAATATGATAAGATTAACGCAAAAATGTTCCCTTTAAAAATAAATGTCAGCCACATAAATGCGCTTTTTTGCATACATATTGCGTACATGTTATTAACCTACTCTTACCAGTTCTTGAATACCAATCAGATTCAGTATTACTAACCAAAGGTCAATAAACCTAATTGTTTTAGTGATAAGAATTTTATGCACAAGTCTAAATACTGACACTATAGTATTTCCCTAATCCATTTTAGACACGATATCACCCATAAACACAAAGGGGTATATTGCTGTACATAACTATGAGCAATAATTTATGCAACTTTCTATATATCAGCATGATATAATGGTGTTTTCTTTATTTTCCTTTTTCAAAAAAAAAGTCAGTGTTCCTTTTATGGGACACTATAGGAATCCTATAAATTTGTCTTGAAAAAAAAAAATCAGTGTTCCACTTATGGAACACTGTAGGGACCCTATAGTTTTTTTTTTTTTTTTTTTTTTGTGGGGGGGGGGGTGGCCAGAAAAACCCTTAGCAGCACAAGGCATGATACAGTGGTACTTTATAATCAACGGATACACGTTTAAATGCCCCTCCATATGCTTCTAGGGTTCAAATAACATCGGCTTAGCTGTTAAATAATTGGGTTCCGTTAATGTAGTAAAGCAAACATTTTTATATCAATTATAACCAGATAATTGTCCAAATTTCCATATAAATGAAAAAGGCATTAGAAATGTCATGGAAACTGGCTGCTGTCAGGCTATTACAATTTGCCTCAAGTGTATCCTTTTCTGTTAAGCTTAACGGATCTGGAGTAACGAAGATCCCTTGAACTTAAAGACTACGAGCATATATACATTTTCCGGACACCCAAATTCTACAGTAAGGGGTTAAAGTGACTATGGCAATTCCATAGTAACGCATCCTAAATGGTGCCGTAATGAGGTCATATCGCAATGGATGTCTGAAGGTTCCATATTGAAATTAAGACGAAAACCTTTTGATTAAAGGGAAGTAAGTCAGCATCGGTTTGAAAGTAAGTAGTTTTTATAGTAATGATGAGTACCCCGACCACATGATCAGGGTGAAGAAGATGAAAATGATAAGCAACCTCCCAACACACGGGTTGTCTCCAAAATGCTGTTTCGATACCTGACACCTCACGTGTTGAGAAGCGTCAACTATAATCTGACAACTTCGCCAGTCTCTTGGTTCAAGCATTTATAGATAAATAAAGCTTGGGCAACTTGGAATATAAAACACAATCGCATTTTTACCAAAAGGTGGGAAACAAAAATTCCCCGCCCAGACAGAACCAACAAAGGTGCCAATAAAGTACCTGATTAGTGTTCGATTGGAGGAAATGCCTCATTTTTCGAATAAAACTTTGCAAGTTGAATTGTCAATTGAGCAAAAAGAACACACATTGCATGTTATTCATAATTTCCACCCATTTATAAGGAACACGCCAAAAAGAGCATGATGTTCATAAGACACGAGAAACAGTAAAGGCACATGAGAAAAAGTAGGGAAAAATATGCAAAAACACAAAAGTCTCTAAAACACAATATAAGACCAACAATGGTTAGCCCTGTTTTTATATCAAAAATACAGAACAAAGTTGCTCCAAATACATCTCAGCAAGATAATCATTTTGGATTTTATTTTATTCACTTTAGTTCTCTAGTAACTAATAAAAACAAAATAAGAAAGCAAAAAAATATAAATAAATAAAATGGAAGACAAACCGAAGAAAAATCCTTGTTTATTTTCGTTCCCTCGACCCAAACCGGAGGAATACCCAGTAAGCATTTCTGAAAATTGGATTTTGGTAGTTCTTCCCAAAATATGATTTTCCGTCGACCTTCCACGCCTGGTTTCTTGTCAAAAGCCCGTCGTTCACTCCACAGAATCCCTAATAAGGCTTGCATGCCCCCTATGAAAGGGGTGGCAGGGCCCTAAAGACCATGGGGGCATATAAAGCACCATTCAAGTCCCACGACAAATATATCAAATACATACATATCTCTATCTATCCATCTATACACACACACACACACACACACACACACACACACACACACATATATATATATATATATATATATATATATATATATATATATATATATATATATAATATGTATGTATGTATGTATGTATGTATGTATGTATGTATCCTTAAATCCAAGGTAGAAAGGAACGTGAAACAGGGACTTGGAAAAAGTACTTTCGTAGTATATTCTACATTTTCAAGTTCACGCTCCGTGGATTTAAGGATATTCTCAAGTACTTGTTCCTTCGTGCTACATTGGATGTGTATGTATATAGTATACAAAAATAAGTGGTACTAGACGGCACTACTGCCCAGTAGGTGAAGAATCGCTTGAGATTCATGTATCATAAGGCATAGGTATTCATTGTGGAAGCTTATGAAACTCATGGGAAAAGTAATTATCCAAAATGACGGATGAGTCCATCTCTCAGGCTAAGGCAAACATACATTAGATACTGAGGAATTGATCAAGTTGGACACTACTACACTATTAACCTTCTGGGAAGAAGGAAATGCCCTTTAAGTGGCAGAAGACACCCCTTGAGGAGAGTGACAACCAGGCTTTTCACCTCTGTTCGATTCTTGATGTTCTTCATGGAGTGACTGTCATCAAATGGCAGGAGGAATGGGGTTTGCAGCCCCATGCCTTATATAAATGTTGCATAAAAAATCCCAAAAGAATAATGAACCATTACGGATGAAAGGTATAAGTAATAGTTGATCTATTCAGAAGAAGAAACCTATTCATATGGAACAAGCCCCCAGGGGCCACTGACTTGAAATTCAAGCTTTCCACAGAATATGGTGTTTATTAGGGAGAAGTAAGAGGAGGCAAGGGGAAATACAGAAAGATGGGATGCCACTGATTAAAAAAAAAGATAAAATCATTAATAAATTAACAAATAGATAAAAATTTATTAAAATGTAAGGAGATTAGTATTAAAACAGTACTGCATAGCACCTTCGCTTGAGCCTCTGAAGTTCCTATTGCACGACATCCTCTGGGAGGCTGTTCCTCAGTCCAACGGTGTGAGGAATGAAGGTGTGAGAGAAAGGTGGACTTTGGCATTTAGTGACACAAAGATAAAATGACAAGAGCGATGATCAATTCTTGTATTATTGAATTAAATAATTGTAGAGAACCTAAGGGAAATATGTCTGGAAAAAGCATTTATCCTTGAAAATAGAGGGCTTAGGATGATTGATTAATTTGTCTATTAAAACTGGCGTTACAACACCTAGGGTATTGACACCGGGTTTTGGAAGAAGAGCAATCATAAATATACGTGGAAAAGAGAAAATGATGGAATTTGATGACCGGAACTTCACACAATTATTACTTTGTTAAAGTGAATATGACGGCAGATATAAATTTAAATGGGAGATGGGGGAATATTGTTCCAAATGTAGTGGTGATGGTTCCATGAAATAGATGAGTTTGATCCAAGACAGACAAATGACAGGACTAGAGGAGGGGATTGTAAAATTCCGCAACTATGCAATTAAACCGCCAAGAAAAACCAAGCTTTAAATACTTGCAATCACAACGAAATATTTTGTTACAGTTATTAAACTAATACACTGGTGCTCTTTCACAGTCCATTCCCTTGCCCTTCATCTCTTGGCCTATTTAGAAACAAATTGTCTTTCTTTGCCCTTCATCTCTCAGCCTCTTTAGAAACAAACGGTCTTTCTTTGCCCTTCATCTCTCAGCCTCCTGAAAAACAAACTGTCCGTTCCTCTGCCCTTCATCTCTCAGCCTCTTTAGAAACAAACTGTCTTTCTTTGCCCTTCATCTTCTCAGCCTCCTGATAAACAAACTATCCGTTTTTCTGCCCTTCATCTCTCAGCCTCTTTAGAAACAAAACGGTCTTTCTCGTTTTTCCCTTCACCCTTCATCTCTCAGCCTCCTGAAAAAACAAACTGTCCGTTCCTCTGCCCTTCATCTCTCAGCCTCTTGAGAAACAAACGGTCTTTGCTTTGCCCTTCATGTTCTGCCCTCATCTCTCAGCCATCTTTAGAAACAAACTGTCTTTCTTTGCCCTTCATCTCTCAGCCTCTTTAGCGACAAACCGTCTTTCCCATTCATAAATATACTGCTTTTTCACCTTCCTGTCCCTGCCAAACTATTCAACTTTCTATCCTTACTAATTATGCAAGTCTTCTCTCTTCTAACACATTCACGCCCATAGGAAATGAATACTTAATACTTCATTTCTCCTTTGTACTTTGCAACTTAAGAATAGGATATGGTAATGTACGTCCTATGGTTTTAGGAATTGTTAAAGAGACAGTAGACCGATTGCATCAAATACTCTTCATTAAGATTTACTAAGAAAAAATTTCTTACAGTTATGTGTTCTACTAATGCGGTGCCCATACACTAAAAGTGACGGGCTTACGCCCAGCTATAGTAACACAATGTATTTTGAAAAGAGGGCAGACAAAAGCTTTGGCAATTATCGTGTCACTTATAGAAGCTGTGAGTAGAACAACATTTCCATATTTTATAGTTGAATTATTCAAATGGAACATCACTCAACGAATAATGTCACTCTCAACAGGTGACACTGGCATATTTGCATGAAACTATCATCCAATCTGCTATCTCTCTCACTTTATGCTTGTAGATACATAAAATATGTAATTATTATATATATACTATATATATATATATATATATATATAATATATATATATATAATATAATATATATATTATATTATATATATATAATATATATATATATATATATATATATATCTATATATATATATTTAAATATATTACATATATATACATACAATATTATCAAACCACTAATAAATCGTAGCTCCTGAGAAAATACGAGAAAATAACGACTCTCCATATTTTCAAACTCGAAACAAGAATGACCCCAGAGTGCTGAATACTTTCAAATTAATAGCTCCTACACCTTCAAGAAAACTTCAACAGCAGTATATTTTACAACAACACACAAATTTTGTCAGCATTATCAATAACCTAAACCCGAATGTTTTTAATTTTTATAGAGTAAAAATGATCTAGCCGACGCATGGCCAACTGATTACGAGCCAAGAGTCGAAAAACACATTCATTACGTAAGCAAAGGTAAAACAAACACCTTTTTGTGACTAAATGTTGCCCCGGCCCCAATCCACCAAGACAGAAATTCCATCGGCTCTGAAACCCAAAGACTTATGAATGGCGGAACGATACATAGAGTGGGTGGGGTGGGGATCAGTGCTAGCGTAGTAAATAACTACTGTATCAGTAGCGCCGCAACAGTATAAGCAGTAATATACTGAATTAAACGTTTAGGCCAACTTGCTGGGGATCCTTGAGGATCATTTAGCGCTTCTTACAACTATCGGAAAGAAAATTAGTTTTTATAGCCAGAAGTTAAATTTTCTAATCCAACAGTGCCCATGGTAGCCTTCAGTGTGTTATCCTGAATTATAACGAGGCGAAAGTGGGTGGAGCCTCATGAAGTCACCATTCTGACGATAATTATTGGTGAAGGTTTAAAGCCAAAATACGGTACCGGCTATTTTTTTTCAGTAAATAGGTAGATAGCCAATAAATAAAAATTGCTTGACATTGGATATAGCAGTTATCAAATCAAGCTTGTCTACAATGTTTTTGATAATTACCAAACTATTCCCTACATCTTGTCAATCTGATTGTGACCTATAAAGTAGACTGTAATTTCTTTGGAAACTTATTTTGGGAGTTAGACTAATCAAATCGAAGTGTTTTTGTATTTATTAACATATTTTGTTGTTTTGTTTTTTTCATTATGACAATATCAGTGGGAGAGTTCCAGAGTTCAAAAGGTGTACTGCTTTGCTTGTATTTCCCAAAATTTGTATGTCATTGTTTGCCAGAGGTTTATCTTCGTTACGTTATAGCCAATCATTCATCGCGAAAGGAGGGAAGAAATGCTGTCATAAGTTACGTAACGAGTTGCGTTCGAAACCTTTTCTCTGAGTAAGTGGGCCCGTCTTCAAAAAAAAAGGTCACTTTTATATTATAAGTACCAAATTTATTCAACCTACGTAGTGCAGAATACACTCAAAATTTATGTGTTGATATAATTATGTATTCTGAATAAGCGTTATATTTATGAAATGCATAGATAAAAGTTATTGCGAAAAAAACCGTGGGTACAGAGGCCCTGAATCTCATAGTAGTATTAAAACCGCTCTCTTGGAAATAGGTTCTTTTCCTACCTCTGATCTTTCCCATACCAACATTTTATCTAAATGTCTTTTCCTATATATTCAAACGTTTTTCAATTGATAAAAAATAATTTTGTGATAAATCATTTTTTAAAATGATTGGAAAACTTCCTTTCCCTTTCAAATCCTATGACTTTCAAATCAAGTCATCAAGGGACGTAATTTTTCGTTGTTCTGTATCAGTGCTATCTTCGCTCTGGTCATATGATGTACTACCCGCATTTGTACTGACCGTGAGTTAAGCAAGCATAGCCTTACTCTAGTGTAATGGTGCACAACCGCCCCGCCCCCACTCCCCCACACACAAATATATAATCTATATTTATTCTATATATATATATACTATATATATATATATATATATATATATATATATATATATATATATATATATATAATAATATATATTATATATATAATATATATATATATTATATATATATATATATATATATATATATATATATATATATATGTATATATTTATTATATATATATATATGTATATATATATCTAATATATATATATATATAGTATATATATATATATATATATATATATATCTATATATATATATATATATATATATATATACTATATATATACTATATATATACTATAATATATATATATATATATATATATATATATATATATAATATATATATATATATATATATATATAGTACATAAGGGTGTATGCTATCATGTTTATGTAATATAATACATACACCCGCGCACACACCACACACACACACACACACACACATATATATAGATATAGTAGTAGATTAGGAAAAGACCCCATATAGACTCCACTTTTCTAGCCCCGCCCCCCGCCCCCCACCCCCCCAAGGGGCGTGGCTACCCCCCTCCCCCCTCCTGATTGGCTCATGTACGTACGTGAGGCCTAAAAAGGGGCGGGGCAACAACCCCCAAAACCCCCAAAAGGGGCGTGGCCACCCGACCCCATATAGACTCCACTTGTCTGGGGGGTGTGGCCACCCTGACCCCATATAGACTCACTATTCTGGGGGGCGTGGCCACCCCGTGACCCCAAATTGACTCCATTTGTATTATAAGCTCATGTACGTACATGAGCTCATAATTGACTCCATATGTATTATAAGTTCATGTACGTACATGAGCTCATAATTGACTCCATTTGGCTTACAAGCTCATGTACGTACATGAGCTTGTAAGACAAATAGTCTTACAAGCTCATGTACGTACATGAGCTCATATTAGGGGGGCCATGGCCTCCCCTAACCCCAAATCGACCCTACCACTTTTCTACCCCTGTGACGTCACATAACTATAAGGGAATAAAACCATCCTTTCAACCCTCCACTATTCTGGGGGCGTGCCACTCTGACAAATGACACGGTGACTCCATTTGTCTTACAAGCTCATGTACGTACATGAGCTTCATATTAGGGGGGCGTGGCCTCCCCTAACCCCAAATCGACTCCAACTATTCACCCTGTTGACCCGTCAACGTGACTCCTTTGAATAAAACATTCTTTCGTAACTCCTCTGTGAATAAAAAATAAACTTCTTTTTCAATCCTTTCAACCCCTGACCCCAAATTGACTCCACCTTTCCTACCCCTGTGACGTCACGTAACTCTCCGGGAATAAAAACCAACATTTCAACCCCTCACCCCAAATTGACTCCCACTATTCTACCCTGTGACGTCACGTAACTCTCTGGGAATAAAACCATTCTTTCAAACCCCTGACCCCAAATTGACTCCACCCCTTTCCTACCCCCCTGTGACGTCACGTAAAAACCTCTCCGGGAATAAAAACCAACATTTCAACCCCTCACCCCAAATGACTCCACTATTCTACCACTGTGACGTCACGTAACCTCTCTTGGGAAATAAAACCATTCTTTCAACCCCCGACCCCAAATTGACCCCACCTTTCCTACCCATGTGACGTCAACGTAACTCTCCGGTAATAAAAACCAACATTTCAACCCCTCACCCCAAATTGACTCCACTATTCTACACTGTGACGTCACGTAACTCTGGGAAATAAAAACATTCTTTCAACCCCACCCGACAAATGACTCCACCTTTCCTACCCCCCTGTGACGTCACGTAACTCTCCGGAATAAAAAACCAACATTTCAACCCCTCACCCCAATTGACCTCCACTATTCTACCACTGTGACGTCAGTAACTCTCTGGGAATAAAACCATTCTTTCAAACCCCCGACCCCAAATTGACTCCACCTTTCCTATCCCCCTGTGATGTCCTGTCACATAACTCTCTGGGAATAAAAACCATTCTTTCAACCCCCGACCCCAAATTGACTCCCCACCTTTCCTTACCCCCTGTGATGTCCATAACTTCTCAGGCTAAAAAAACCAACATTTCAACCCACCCCAAATTGACTCCAACTTTTACATCTACCCCTGTGATGTGCACGTAACTCTACGGGAATAAAACTTGACCCCACCCGCCTGACCCCAAATAAGACTCAGTTCACTGGTTTTTTGGCGACATCAATGTCCCCTTTAATTGTTTTCAAAGTAACCGGGACGTTTACCTCATCCTCCTCCTATAAAATCTCTAAATTTATATATGCACATTGCGAATACTCTCTCTCCCTCCTCTCTCCCTCCCTCCTTCCCTCCCTCCCTCCCTCCCTCTCCCTCTCTCTCTCAGCCGTTACATTTTGTTTATATATATATATATATACACAGCTGCTTAGATATTCAGAGTATCATGATAAAAGGATATTTGGCGACTGACTTCATCCACATTGTGATATCTCCCCAACCAATAAACCATATCAAGAGCAAATGTTACTTCGATGATGAACATCATCGCACACACACACACACACACACACATTATGAAGAAACGAGACCTTATCGCCATATTTGCCCAGTGACTTCACGCCAACGTGAAATTTTATTTTTTCATAGAATTTGAGTCATAATCTACGGTGGCGAACACAAGGACAAAGGTACATTTCAATTTTGTTTATTTATTATACAGAGTTTTGAAAGAGGTTGAAAAATCAAATTACAGACGGAATTGTTATTTTATATTTATAACCAATCCTAAAATACAGGGGAATGAATTAATCCATACAAATACATACATTAGAAAAAAAACAAACTGTACAAACACGAACGCGATAATATGCGCATTCGCTTTTTCAAAAACAATACTTCAACGAAACATACTACGGCTACTATATATTTTCTAACCTGTTCCTTGACATCACAACCCTTAGTATATTACAAACATCTTCTCCAGCACTTTCCCGACCGTGTATCGAAGACGACGACGTTTCATCTAAACACCATCAAAGCTTTTAAATTTAGCTAACAAGTTTTTCACTAACTTGTGCGAAGAGGTTGATGAAGCCATGGCGAGAGTTCACGTCTTGATGTGACAACCTTCAAGTCATCCACACATGACTCATTTTATCAAAATCAGTATCACGTGACTAAACAGCTCCGATATCATTGTTCCTAAATGTTTAATAAGCACCCACACACTCGCCATCTTGTTTTTCGCATGACCCGCCCTCACTTCCCACCCCCTCCTCCTCCTCCTCCCTCCCTCTTTTCCCCCCCTCCTCCCCCTCCCTTTTTCCCCATATTTCGCCACGTTTCGATTTGCTTTTTAATGGCTATATTCCTACCTTACATCCAATCTTTAACCCCCGCCATTTCAATGAAGTAGCGATAATTCGAAATATTATCAACGTGGGTTTTTTTATTCCCTTGAAATTCTCGAGCTATATCTAAAATATTATAACCTGCGAGCGGATGAGTTAAATCTCCTTCTTCATTCCATTCAACCGTGTTAGAATCTTGTAAGTGCTTAACAAAAGCCGTAACGTATGACTTTTGGGGTTCTTTAAAAAATATTGGAATAATACCTGTTAAATCGGGATTGCTCTTTTTGCGAGTCATGTCCCCTTTAATTGTTTTCATGTAATGGGGGCGGTTTACCACCCCTCCCTCCCCTCCAGTCACTGCACCTACATTTTCTATAGGAGGGGGAGGAGGAGGAGGAGGAGGTCCCGTGAGCGATATAGCCGGCATAGGTGGTTTTGGATATTAAGGGAGACGTGTCCGCTACTACTAACAGCTGCCGTATCCAACTTGCCAGTACCTCTAGGTTATTAATATCACCATCACAAACCTCTTTTCTATTCATTAACCTCTCATAGGTAATGGCAGGATAACGTAAAACTCCTTCATTTTCAATTAAAAAGACTCCCTACCAAACTCGCAGCAATAGGCAATAAAACCGATAGAATAGTCCCCCCTTTACGACTTTTCAGTATATTTTTCTTCTTAGATATGGACGTTGTTTTCAAGGACACAAGATGAATTTCTCGTCTACAATTTCTTAAGTGTTTAATAAACTTCTTATCTTGAGTTAGATTACCACAAAGAAAATTTCTAAAAATTTCCGAGAGAGTAGACACCAAACCACCGTTTAAGATGGGATCACTTTACTTCTTTCACTGGGTGATAAACCAAGAGATGAATAAAATAAAGTTTTATTTTTACGTATTAAAGGTTGCTTACGGTTCATATCCGTACAATTTGAGACTCATCAACCCAGGAATTGAATTGACTCGGATAACCTTTCCAATGAACGTAATATTGAGTTTTATTATCTTTCCTCCTCCTTCCCAGAATAGTGATATCATACGTTTCTGGTAGATTTGTGCGAATTAATTCTTCACGATAAAATAACCCCCTTTATTTCTTCACCCGCTAAATCTTCCAAGAAGTATACGACCGGATTTTCCCTTGTATCCACTTTTCGGATTTAAAAAATTTCCAGAGTATTTTTTTTGAATTGTATATCCCCTCCTAAAAATTGCGTTGCGACGCTCATCGGCAATAGTACAACGTCCTCCAAAACCATTCAAGAGCGAAATGGTGCGGGAGGATTAACGAGAACAGCCTTTTTATACATGCTCGAGATTGACGTTCAATGTCATCTCTATCCGTTTAATGCGTGAACCCTCTTGCGGGGTGCGACCCAAACTTCTATGGGGGGTATGATTATAACTCTGAACAATGTCGCGCAAGACGTTAATGTATTTTAAGGTATTCTTATGTGTGAGATATCTATATATACGACCCTTAATAGTCCTTATGACTCTTTCAGCTATAGAGGATTTTATTTCTCTCGAATAAACGCTATATAATTTTATATTTTTACTATCTAGATATTCCCTGACGTGTTTGTTATAATATTCCCTACCCTCATCGCTATTCAAACGTGAAATTCCCAAAAAATTCGGTAGATTCGATAACCTTCTTCAAAGCGCGACGCATAGTAACACCATCCTTCTTTTTCAAGGGAACAATTTGTAGATATCTGGAAAACACGTCAAAAAGACTAGCAAATATTTAAACCCATTTATTATACCGAGCTAATTTGGACATATCAGCTAAAATCGGTGCTCGTTATTACTCTCGGTTTGGGTGATATGATTTTTCTTGGGGAATTTTTTTCGAGTGACTTTATGCAGTGTGTAAGACTTTTGCCCACGTAAGAATTCTTTAACATTTTCACGAGTAATTTGGTATTCAGATTTTTCGCTACTCTGAATAAGAGTCCACCCCGCTGAAACTACCCCACACCCCGGCCCCGTGCATCTCCGTACAAAGTTTTTAGCAGTTTTATCCGTTCTTTATCCAATATTGGTAAGCTATTTGATATTCCGTTTCACCCAGAATATTAGTCGGAGCTGTAACAGTTCAGGTGTTGACGGAGCGAAGTCTACTAACAAATAACCGTAGCGGTTACGTGATAGGGCCATATATGTCTGAAAAGGCTGAAGCTTTTTGACGGCCGAATAACTGCCGAACCTAAAGTTCAATTTGACTAAAATCACGATTTTTCATTAGAATATAATGTGAGCAATTCAAGCTTATACTTCTACTAAACTTGCCCGAATGAAACATATTCTGCGTTATGAATATAACTGAAATAGATGAATGACGTCCCGCTGTGAAGGCGTTGGTGACAAATTTATTATCACTGGCCTCAAGGAAGCAATCATCGAGTATGAATTAACCCCCGTCTGCCCCTTTTCAGTGTAATCAAAGGGATTTAAAATTTCTTTGGATACTTTAAATTTGGGAACCTATTGAGGGATGCGTTTCGAGGGGGTGTTCAGATACCCCGCAATATAAAATGTATTGGAAATGCGTTCATAGAGTTCAATGATTTTTTGACATAGGACTGACTTGCACTGTTACTAAACCCCGCGATGATAATACGAGCGGGATTAGCGAACGGGTCTAACAACTGCCCAGGGAAGGGACCTGTCGCGGTCCATGATGTTAGCGCGTTTAAGACTATAGTTGTGTACTTTACGCGCTCCTTTTTATATACAAGCCTTAATAATAATTAGGGTGAATGGAAGTTGACGGCAATAATATTTGTTTAATTTCCATAATGAAAATACATACAGGTTTTTCCTACAATATAAAATAGAATGTACAGTAAAAATGCAAACTATAATAAAAAATTAAAATATAATAATTCAAAATATAAAAAACTAACTGTGTATATGATTATATAATAAAAATACATTATATACAATATAATATATTAAAATATATGAATATAAGATAAAATATATAGTAAAATATACAAACTATGACACCCGGTCAAGGTGTGATACGCCCCCGTTTAACTGGAGGAGAGGGTGAAACCATTTCCCGTCGAGGAGAAGTCAAAGACGTCGAAGAGAGAGAGGAATTAACATTGTATATTTTACTATTCTCTCTTCGACGTTTTTGAACATCCTTTCACCGTGGGAAATGACGTGATGGTATGTAGGGTCGGAGGAATAAAGGAGGAGTAGGAATTCCTCGAGGTGCAGGAGCGGGAAATATTAAAATTGGAGAGATTGCCGCAACTACCGGCGCCACCACTACCTCTCTAGATCCTCCTCCTCCTCCCCCTCCCCCCCTCCCCCTCCCCCTCCCCTCCTCCTCCGCTATACCCTCTTCTTCCACCCAATGTCTGGATGTCCATACGCCAACGATTTATAAGGTGTCACATAATATCTCTTGTCCTCTAAAGGACAGAGAGATACCTTTCGCTGGCTCGTATGACACACGTGCCTCCTACTCTTTGCAAATTGTGCACAACGAGTATAAGTAATCTCATTCTTTCGATTACAGCTCGATACTGGTCATGTGGAATGGTCTTTGCCGGCATCTTTGTACACCTTTCAAGGTGTTACTACGACTAGTTTCCGTCAGATACGAATAAACTTTAGGTTTAACGCCGATAAATTCCCTCATGAGTTCAGCCCCCGTTTCAACCTTCACTAACCCGAGTTCCCCCTTACGTGACTCATCATACAATTCGTGAGTTTTGGGGAATTACTCAAATCCATGTAGGGTTTGAGCACACCCTTCAGTTCCCGATTGAGGTTATCAGTCACCAGGGAAAAGATCAGCTGTCAGTGTCGGTATAAAGGAGCTGAAACTCGGTGTCCAT
This sequence comes from Macrobrachium nipponense, assembly GCF_015104395.2. Lineage (NCBI taxonomy): Eukaryota > Metazoa > Arthropoda > Malacostraca > Decapoda > Palaemonidae > Macrobrachium > Macrobrachium nipponense. Next base: position 93,520,980 of record NC_087203.1, on the reverse strand, counting down.
ACTGCTTCGAAAAGAACGTCGTAATAGAACCGATACATCATATCCTTCGCCATGTCTAGTATACTGAAACCGATATAAATCGGATTTCAGCCATAACAGACTCTTTGCAATGGTTTACAATGTACCTGGTCGTTACCCAGTTTTTCCAAAGACTTGTACGTGTGTTTTACACATTCCTGAGAAGGAGAGGCTTCACCGGTGGTGACGACAGTTCGGGTAGAATAATTCAATGAATTTTTAATAGTGACACCGAAAAGACATCATTATGATTTTGATGGTGTTCCTCTTGTCCGGATCGGTCTCTTTAGCACGCCTTTCGGCATTCTCCAGAATATATTCCCTCAAATAAAAATCCTGTTTGAATTGTACACTTTCCTTATTACATCAACTTCGAGACCGAGCTTATCAACGTTTGTAATAACGGAAGACAGATCAGTGATTACGCATGGGTAAATGCGTACCCGTCAACTTAACATTTTTCTTGGGTAGCTTCACCTTGAACTTATTCATTAGGTTTTTACTATAGGGCGATAGATCCTGGTGAGTCACATTCATGTGATGAATGGCGAGAGGGAGATCGTCCGTCGTAGAGCAACATCCCGGCTCTAACTGGTTTGGTTATCGAGCAGTTAAAATAAAATAACCGTATTCACCCTGTGTGAATCAATGGCGGTCAATATCGCTAGCGACAAAACTTTCTAATTCGACAGGGGAAAGTTCCAGTTTATTTTCACCCAAGGCGCATTTTGATGTTTACTCATGACTGTGGGATACAAACTGGTGAAGTCAACGTATCAATAATGTACGCTTGAAGGATCACCCACCCTAAAAACTGGGATTAAACTCTGGATTATTAGATACGCATTGCCTTCGAAACTAGACTACAAAAACCGCCGGCGGATGTTTTTTAACAAATTAATTGATAAGAGTTTCACCATTGCGAAATGAGGGGGAGACGAAATTTTAGGAAGGCTTAATTAATAGGAAAGCATCGAGTGAGAGAGAGGGTAGAAGTCAAGGTAACGGGCATGGGTCTAAGTCCGAACTTGCACCATGGCAGCCATTCCTTCCCTCCAAGCTAAAATTTAAAAACGTCCGCTCAATAATCCCCACATCCATTAACAAATACAAAACCGGTCTAATCTAGAAGATTGGGTTGCAAATTAGCGGGCGTTTCCAAACCTTGACCAGTGTTGGCATAGCCCCCGCTGGAAAGGGTTTCTCCCTCCGTTAAGTTTTCCGAATCGAACAAAACCACTCTCGAGAAGGGATGCCGGGTGGTCTTTCGCCAGGATATTGAAGCCCGTCACATAAATCAATAAGGGTTAGTACTGGGTTTACCCGTACCCAAAAACTAAATCGAGGACAATCCCGAGAATACTGGGTTAACCGAACTGACGTTGCGATTTCGAGGGAACCTTTTCTGTTTGATATGAACTCGAGGCGAGAACTAGAAAGGGAAAAGGGTCCCCCTAATCACGTTTGTTGCTATCCACGAACTCTCAGATTGGCCCGATCCTGGGCCGAGTAAAAGTTTAAAACTTTAACCCTACCCTGCGTTTCCAGGAATTTCAAAAATCATGCTGAAGCCCCCGCCTCTTTTGCAAGGACCCCAGGGTGCTGGATTGTCATACTGACAAATTGTGTAAGAGGAAACACTGTTAAAACGTTGGCTCCTTCAAACTTGCATCTTCAAATTACACTGTTGACACAGTGCACACATCAAAAGTTGTCCCGTGCCACAAATGAGCGTGATGTCGCATTTTCGTGACTCCAGCCTGAATTCGACGTTACATCCTCCGCAATGAGTGCTCGCTTCAACTTACGGGCGGATTTCAAGGGATTCCCTCATTATGTAAAGGATACGCACGCATTTGTTTCACGCAATAACGCCCAGGTCCCGGTTTCATGTTCTTCCGCAAACAATCATCAACGCATTTCCTCTCCGTGACTTAGTCTATATGGGTACAATTATTCCCCGTTCTACCGTCAACCGATTCACGTAGCCAGTAATGGCGAAAGCTTTGTCTGTCGAGATAACTATTCTCGGATCGTCTTCTCTCCGGTCTTCGTTGAATATTATACGCCTCAAAAATCCAGGAAAGCCATGTGCGAGATTGGCATCAGAGCTTTTAAACTTTAGTAAACTGTTTAAATTGGCCGGGTTCTGGGTTTATTCGACAGTGGTTCGGAGCAGGTAACAGGCCTGTCTGTGTGGCGCCTTCACGGATGGTGGAACTAATTAAACAAAAGATCAAACAATTGTAACCACATTACCAACCCGCGTGCTCAATCCCCCGCCCCTGCCCCTTGCTTAATTCCGTGTCGGAACTTCTTCAACGAATGCCAAACTATCCTTAATCAACGCGACGTGGTCGTCCAGTGATTAATAACAACGTGACCAAATGAGGGCTTTGGTGGGGTCCGCCACCTTTCCCCCCAGCGCTTTTTAGATTGTACCGTCCAATTGTTTTTTCCCGCGCTGGTTTTCCCCCATGAATAATTCAACTAATTTAATTTAACAGATTATATGTTGAGGTTAATTCCCATTTTCTAATAGTTTTGAAAGAGTCCATTGGTCGAACGGTCAATATCTGGCTGAGTGTTTGATATTAAATTGTCCCCTCCCAATCCTCCTCATTAAAGACACGATGGGAGGTTGTTAAATACGTGTGGGAGGGTTATCTCCGAGTAAGAGTAAAAACGGTACGCTTCTAACGCTGTAACGACAACAGTTGTATCCCGGACCTGAATATTGGATAACCTGATCACGTACCGCGGACTCCCTTTGGGATTATACCTGGAAGTTATTAATATTCACTAACTCCCACGCCGCGTGATATGAAGGTTCAACCCCTATCTAGCGAGGTCAATAACACCTCAACCCGAACCCTACAGTACGGTTGGATCTTTCTTTCCCAAGTTATTAGCTATAAACTCAATAGCCTCCTCCAGAGGGAGTCATAAGATCGAGTCAATCGTAGTGAGGGTGGGGGTGGTAAAAGTACATACATAAAAGCGACTTTTTTTCATTCATTGTCGCCTAGCATCCTCACGGCTTGGGTGATAATAACCGCCACAAAGTATAGCATAGCCGATCGGAAGAATACCGCTCTTTGCGAGGGAAGTTACTGTGCATCATCTTCGCGTAATCGGTTTTCTGGCTAATAATTAAACTTCATTGCCACGTCGATGTGTGACCCCTTACTGCAGCCCGCATAATGAATGGTAAACTCACTACCGTATTACCCTCCGTTCTTTCCCTCGTGGAGTGAAGATCCCACTTCTGGCGTTCCTACACCCCCTCCACCACACGCCCGCGATGCTTTCATTCTTATTATTATTTACTCCCCGCATCAAATCTTCATCTAATGGGCAAGTCTTCAGTCGAAAAGGGATCTGTAAAGATAAATTTTAAATAAAGCACCGGAGTGCACAGTGAAAAGTTGTTATTAATAATTAATAATAATAAAATAAAACTGCAAAAACTGCAATAATAGTAAGAATAATAATAATAAATGTAATAATAAAAAATAAGTTTAATAATAATTTATTTTACCTGGATCTGGAGGGGTGGTGAGGATTGATTCATCATGGGCGGTTAGAGGCTTGGCCACATTTTCTTGAATGGGCACGTTGGCCAATCTGGTGTGATAACAAACATTCATTGAATAAGGAGTTGGTGACATAACATGAACGTGGAGGTTTTTGTATTGTACATATATTTATAAAACCCGCCGATGCCGTTGTTTTAGTCATACAGTCAACATTCATATACGTGAATAGCAAATGCCTGTATAGGTACCATTTCCAGTAAAAATCGGCGTGTAAATTTACCAATAGGTTAGCCCGTCCCATATATCATTACGAAAGGTAGTGGGAATATGAAGTGGGTATAGTGGGAGGTCCATTTGCCTCCGAAATTATATTGACGCTCATTAAACCAACAGGAGACGTTGGATTTTACTATTCAATTTAACGGCGATCCTATAATGAGTTCAGATGGGAAACGCATTTACACGGATATTGATTTATAAGTCCATTTTCGGGTTTGTTGGGTTGGTGATATGAATGTCATGACTAGAAGCGTTTTGAATACGGAAAATTATTGAACCAAAAGAAAAAACAATTATCTGAATTTTACACGGAGAACATATTCGCGGAAGCTATCCGCAGGGATTGGTTTTATTCTCATGGAATGATGGACACGAAGGAAGAATGGAGCATTGCCACAATATCGATGGCAGGAGCAGTCAAAAGTTGAATATGATTGATTCAATTACGATTAAAAACTCAGTTGCTAAAGCAGCTAATATCTGTTTGGTTTTTTAATGAAAAAGTGCAGGTATTTAATATACAGTTCGGGGTGCGTTTGGAGGCCATTCATCACAGTAGAAATATATTCCATCAAGGGCGTTTGAATACGTTTACCACGGTATTCGGGTATCATTCAACCTACCATCTTGGGTGATAAAATAAAATGGGTTAATCTCTTAGACTTGCCTTCACGTTAGGATGTGCATGTGGTAAAAGGTCCGCCATTAATGCCATTTTATAAACCTTTAAAACTAACCATTGACGTATTTGGATTGACATTTAACTATCAATGGGTCTCGGAATCAGAACGTGAAAGGAAATAAATGTTTACTGAAAATGGGGTTTCTAATCATGCTGGTCTGCATATAAGACCTAGATAAAACCGCTATCGAAATTTTCTTATAAATATATATGTGAACATTATACCCGTATCCGTCGTTATTTAACCGACATGGTCTGGTGAAACCACACCATTATATTTGAGCAGCCTCGGCCTGGTTTAAGACACGTATATCAAAAAATACCACCTTTGCGAAATTTGCCAATAGATTACCTTACACCTATAGATTTATTTACCATAATTTGGGGTTGAATATGAAGTAGGTTTAGCTTTCGATCATGTTTCCCGGGTAGTTATTACGCTATTTATTATCCAAAGATGATTTAATTTCACTCTCGAAATTTATTTACAGAGCGTCATAAAACGTTGATAGGCCCATAACATATTTGTATAAGACCGATGAATAGCAATGTTCAGGCGGGGGATATGAAGAGACTCGGTGAAGATCTTCTTAATAAGGACGTGTTAATGATTACTTAAAAGTTTTTATACCGGTGATAATTTCCTAAATTATTTTAATATAACAGGTATATTTCATTGGGAATGAAGATTTAAGAAAGAATTACTATTACCCGCCTATCAAAGAGATAGAAATTGAAAGAAACGGGGCGGGACGTTAAAAGTATATACGTCAAATTTAGTCTGGAAAAGCCTGCGAAATTTATTAGGTTTTCATATTTAATCACCGGTTATGAAAATATATGGCGGGCGTGAACTGAACATGAACAAGTTTCCCATTGATTCTCTAACCTGATAATTGTGGGGGTAGATTCTATCTATGTGTAATACGGATTAGTTAGTTCCAACCGACGATTTTTGGCGGCGGAGGACTAGTAAATTATTTATTGGACTGTTTGTACTTTAGCAAGTGGTCGATTTTTTTTTTTTTTTTTTGGAAAAGGCAATAACATAATACAGTTCTACAAAATTGTTGAACACGAACATCTTGGATCTGATTTCTATTCTTTATCAACGGATCAAAATGGTCACCTTTTACATTTCACTAAAGACGCGAGGTTGTTACTTGACCTTGCTTCCGTATAAAAAGACCTAGAGGAAAATTATATTGAATAGGTGAGTATATAATTTCGATGTTCCCCCACCCGTTGGCATTCCTTATTGCGTGATTCGGTAACAACCCGCTCGCGTCAACTAGAACTTGCGAATCAATCCTCAACTTAAATTGATTGGGGAATAGTATAAAACCAGTAAATGAGAGTGTTTATTTTTCGTCGCCGCCTTACCTTCAGAGGCGGAATTTAAAAACAAAACTATTTTTATCAGACCCTTTATAAGGAGAGGAGCGGGATTTGAGGGATATTTCCGTTTTCTATCCCGGACCGCCAGAAGGGGGAATCGGTTTTTTTTTTTCGGCCAATAAGTGGTATTGCATGTGGCGGAAAGTGCTTCCTTTTCTATTTTTAACGCCGCGAAACCTTCAGTTAATGAATTCGGTAGATACTGCTGTTATCTGATAATGGTAAACAGCGGTTTACCTTTAAAAGAATCCCATAAAACGGAAATGGTATAAGGGCCCTCAAACACTGTCCGGACAACGAATTTTTAAGCGGTACTGGCAAGGAGAAGGAGAACGGAGACGGAAGAAAACAGTGAAAACGTTTAGTTAGACGGTCGGTGGTGGGAGGAAAAGAAAAAACAACGGAGGAAGAGGAAGGGCACACGAGTTAAATCTAGGAGTAAAATATAATAAAGGACGTGTAACGATCTTTTGTAACTCATTCAATGCAATTGACATTCGGCGGGTAACGGCACTCGTTTCTAACCCGTTCATCTAAAAAATTATATAAACACCAAAATATGGGCTAGTAGCGTAGTTCCTGAACATAACCCGGAAACTGGTAATCAAGTTCCTGTTTCATCGTATATTGCGGGTATATCAAAGAAATTGTTTCCCGGAATGTTAAATAGACGGAGAATTATTGAAAGCTTCAAATTAATTCCAAAGGAAAGACTGGATTTTACACCTTGTAATTTTATTCCATAAATCAAGTTCCTATCTGAATAAATATATAGGAATTTCGCATTAATGGGGTGGCAGGTTCTTTCTTCGATTTGTGTCAAGTCTAGCTTTTAGAATTATATATCTCCAATTGCTAGGGACCCCCGGGTGCGGCAATTAGCGGATGATGTTCACGGTGTGCCGTCGTTAATTGGTATTAGTAATAACATTATTTAAATTTCCGCCTTCCGTTTCTTGAATGAAAAGTTGGTGGAATGGGAATCCCTGTTCCTGTATTTAACTATCAAATCAATATATAAAAAAGGAAGGTTGAAAATGATAAAACCCTCGGCATTATTACCTACCACCCGGTCGGGCGGGAGTTTTTATATTGCATAGACTATCATGTAACACATTAGGGGTAACTCGGCAATTTACTGACCAATACCTTTCGGTCAAAAACCGGCAGGTGGGAGACGAAAGTTATGGGGTGACATTAAAACGAGGGGCGTGCCATACATTTTTATTTTTCCACTTGTCTTTTGGATATAGCGGACTCTCAGAACATGTATTTATGGTATTTCAGTTGATTTGGTGAGACTTAGGCTCGAATTAGCGAATAATAGCTGGTTTATGGGCGCCCACACAGACCGGACATTTAAATGTGTTCCAATGTGAAAAAGGCTAAATTTATGGATCGATAGAGTTACCCCACCACATTATAACGCAAATGTCGGCTTTAAACATGAGGCGATAGCCAGTTAATCCTATAAATAATATATTCTTTGATAATACTTTTATACAAGTCATTACGTTATTGGGGCTCAAAAATGAAAATTCGATTTTTAACTTGATCAGGCCTTTTAACAGTTTGTTTATACCTGAAAAAATTCAATCCCAATTGGCCATGATTGATATGGAAAACATTTTCAGGTGAATTACGCGACCAATAAGTCCTATATTTTCAATCTTTCGATTTAAAATAATATACATATTACGTTAATGGGAAATACGGTATATAATTTATTCAATGTAGTTTCCCTAAGATACCCACATCAATGCAATTATATCCCACGAAGGACGCAGGAAAAGTAATAGGGGGTGGCGGTGATAATCTGGATCAACTTATGATAGTTTTTAAAAATGGTAGAGCTATTTACTGCTTTTAAATTTTGTGGTTGGAAGATGTTGAAGATTCCATGCCAAGTGGAAATTTCGGGCAAAAAACCTGCAGGGGAATATCGATCAGGCTGGGTACGGCTATACGCCCTAGCCCTTCCTTGCATTATTTTACTTTTTGGGGTGATACCCAAAGGGTATTTTAAAAACGGGGTGGATGCGGATAGGGTTTATTCAGTGTGATGTTTTAGGGGGTTAAACATTGGAAAAAATGGGCTACAAAAGAAATTGGAAATAAAGTTTAAAAGGTTGTTCACTCGGTGACCGGGTTAAAATATTTAGGTGGGTTGTTCGCGTTCTGGATGAAGTAGGATTTATTTGAACATTAGCCAGAAACGTAGAATTAAACCTTTAGTTTTTAATATCTAATCATTATCATTTCGTTCTACTGATATTAATTATTGTTGGTCATTGGGTAATGTTTTTACGTGGGAAAAAATCACCTAGAAATAATAATCTTTTTTTCTTTTTGATAGTTACGGTATAAATCCAAAAGTTTACTTCGAAATGGACTTCTCTAAATTTATATATGCGCATCCCTCAATATAACCTCTTATCGCCTAATTAAAACAAAATATAAACCTGATAAATCGTACAAGTGCGGTTTGTTTACGTTAGTTTTTTTTGTTTCATTGCGTGAGTTCACCGTGGTGTGAAAGCAGTATTTCCTGCTTAAACAAAGATGTATTTCCTCATTCACTCGTTTTTTTCGGGAGGGTAATGATTAAATGGATAACTGGCTATTATTTTAAATTATTTGAAAAAAAGTTTAAATGTTCACCATTGGAGGTCGGGGGTCAAAACGTGCTAATTACGTACAAGGTAACTGTCTCCAGCATCTTGAACAACTAAGGTAAATGCATATTTTTCTTTGATTTTTTTGTATTACTCCATTTACATTCTAATTTAATAGGATTATTATTCTCTATAGGTATCAATACACCCTTCAATCCACATAACTTTTTTACTTTATTTCAGGATGAGCTGTTGAGGATCATTCGCCCATGAACCGTCGGTGTTAATCTGGCTTAAGAACGGTCTTAGTCGTTTTCCTCTTAAAAGTGTTTTTCGGCATATTCAGGTTAAAATAAGGATACACGTGGCAAGTTATTATTGGGATGCGTGCTGGAGACAGGTCTGACAGCGATTTAGTGTATTGAAACTTGTAAACTCTTTTATGTTGGTCAATTAAATCCTTATGAATAATTATATAAGGTTGTTTTTTTTTACTATTGTCCCAATAATGCATTTTGAAACTTTTGGAAAAACAGGGAAACGGAGGAAAAAGATGTCGTGTTTCTATGGAATCAGGAAAACTATTATTAAATAAATATATAACACATCGGTTTTTACATACCTTCACCGGGCTTGCTCGTTTCCTTCAGTAGTGGGTGGTGCGAAGTTGATCGGGGGTTGCAACTTTGTTGGGTGGGCTGCCAGTTGGTTAGTTTTTGTTGCATCTCCTGCTACTTTCGTTCTTCGTTCTCCTGCCTTCATGGTTCCCCATTGACCCGTTTTTCCACTTTTGGCCTTCCTAATAAACTGAGTTTTTGGGGCTAACCAAAACACCATAATAGTAATGGTGTTCTGACTTTCTGAGTGGCTACTTCGTTCGGCTTACAGTTCACTAACTGAAGTTATTTGTCCCATATCTGGAAAGTGGAGGAATAACTGACTGTTTTTCTATATTCCGCTTCTTTGATTCAACGGGTACCATTATTTTGATAAGGAATAATCTATTGCCAAATTAATACATATGAATCTTATTGCTGTTTTTAATTTTATTTACTTTTAATACTTCTATGTTCAAGTAAATGGAAGTGTTTTATTTTATGCTACTTACTGAATAGTGACGGAGGGAAATGACGTTTTCGGTCAAGAGAAAATACTTGTGGAGGGACGGTGAGGGTTGGTGTGTTTGCACTTACTTCTATACACTTTGGGTAACGGAATAACATCAATTTTCCCTTGTCGGGTTTGTATTTATGGTGTACAGTTTGGGAAGTAATCAATTCAGGTGTGACATATGATGTTTTTCGATTGAAGTATGTATTTCCCAAAGATGAAAGTTTCACGCCTTGCTGTAGCGATAGAATTTATCCCCATTGGAGGAAAGATGTGTGGAAAGGTTTTATATATGAAGTCCATATGGGTGTGGTTTGGTGTGTGTGTGTGTGTGTGTGTGTGTGTGGTGTGTGTGTTTGTTTTGTTTGTTGTGGTGGACGGCCCTTTGTTGTGAGGAAATGATAAGGCTTGGGTTTTATTCGTGTCTGCGAGAAACATGACTGGACGTGATACTGATTTTGATTAAAATGAGTTCATGTGTGGGATTGACCTTTGGGGTGAGGGAATGATGAAGACTTGTTTATTCATGTTAGGTCTGAATCGAGTTGCTGGGAGCGGTGTTGATGCTTCGTCACAACAGGTTGGTTTGTAATCAGTGATTGTGATTAAAGGGGTCTTGGGGTTAGCGGGGCTTTCGTAGTTCATTATCTCATTGAAGGATTGTTACCACAACATCAAGACGTGCAACTCTCGCCATGGCTTTCATCAGCCTCCTCTTGTAAGTTAGTTTCGGGAAACACTTGTCCGAAAAATAAGTTCAGGAAGAGGAATCTTGTGGTCTAGTAGGTGGCCACTAACTGTGTGACAATGCAGGCAATTACGGGTTGTTGGTGGCGGACGTCCATTTCGAGCTTAAATCCATATGCCGAATTAGGCAGGTTTTCGATATTCTCGCCTCCTGGTGGCATCATATGCCTGGTCTTTCGTGATAGGGGTATTGAAGGGTCCGCCATTGTGCAAAGACATGAAAATCTCACATACTTGGGAATGCGCGGAAGAAGTTGATCTACCCCACCATAGCTACCTTAGTTAACACAAATACTGGTATTGGTGCCCCCAGTTGAAGATAATGAATCACGCGCAAAAGAGCGTGGCTTAATTCCAAAGATGAAGATCACGCCGATCGTTTGGGCAGAGATACCAAAACAGATTGAGGTTCAAATCACTTTTTTCTTCGTTCAAGAAATTGAAGGAAGAATTATTTGTTAAATCATCGTCAATGACTATGTCAAATATGTTATCTTTCCCGCTGGCATCGGTCCAGAAGCGGACTGGTTAATAAACGCTTGGTTTGAATCAATATTTACCTTGTGTTGTAGCTAATTCAGTTCCGGATGAAATGAGCAAAAATTGGGTGGTAAAAATATGCTTGCGTGGGCTTATAATGAAAAAGAATTTTAATTTATCCCGTTGGAGGAAAGGGTGTGTGGAAAGATTTATATATGAAAAAACTTGTTAAGCTTAAATTTAAAAGCTTTTGGGTGGTTAGTTAGAAATGTCCGTCGTCTTCGATACACGGTCGGGAAAGGTGCTGGAGAAGATGTTTGTCGGTATATACTAACGGGTTGTGATGTCAAGGAACAGGTTAGAAAATAATATAGTAAGCCGTAGTATGTTTCCGTTGAATTATTGGTTTTTTGAAAAAACAAAGCGAATGGCGATATTATCGCGTTCGTGTTTGTACAGTTTTTTTTTGTGTTCTAATGTATTGTAATTTTTCGTATAGGAATATTAAATTAACTTCCCCATTGTGTGTTTAGAATTGGTTCTAAAATATAAAATAACAAATTCCCGTCTGTAATTTGGATTTTTCAACCTCTTTCAAACTCTGTATAATAAATAAAAAAACAAAAATTGAAATTTGTGTGTACCTTTGTCCTTGTTTCGTTCGCCAAGCCTAGATTATTGACTCAAAATTCTATGAAAAATAAAATTTCACGTTGGCGTGAAGTTCAGCTGGGCCAACATATTGGCGATTTAAGGTCCTCGTTTCTTCATATGGTGTGTGGTAGTGTGGTTTGTGTGTGTGCTGTGATTCATCCATTCAGATAAAACATTGGACTTCTGATATGGTTTATTTGGGGGAGATATCACATGTGGATGAAGTCAGTCGCCAAATATCCATTTTTATCAATGAACTACTTGAAATATCCTAAGCATCTGTGTATCTGATATCTATATATATTATAAAACAAAAATGTAACGGCTGAAGGCGAGAGGGAGAGGTGAGGGAGGGTGGAGGGAAGGGAAGGATTGGGATGGGTAGGGATAGGGAGGGAGGGAGAGAGAGTATAATTCGCAATGTGCATTCTATAAATTTAAATTTAGAGAATTTTATAGGAGGAGGGAATAGAGGTAAAGTTCATCCCGGTTACTTTGAAAAACAATTAAAGGGGACATGAAGTTCGCAAAAAACACGTGAACTGAGTCTATTTTTGGGGTCAGGGGGGGGTGGGGTTCAAAGTTTTATTTCCCGTAGAGTTTTTTTACGTGGACATCACAGGGGTAGAAAGGGTGAGTCAAGTTTGGGGTGGGGGTTGAAATGTTGGTTTTTTATTCCCTGGCGAGCTTATGGTGACATCACCAGGGGGTAAGGAAAGGTGGAGTCAATTTGGGGTCCGGGGGTTGAAAGAATGGATTTTTATTCCCAGAGAGTTATGGTGAACGTTCACAGGGGTAGAAAGTGGATGGGTTCAATTTGGGGGTGAGGGTTGTTTGAAATGTTGGTTTTTTATTCCCGGGAGAGTTTACGTGACGCTCACAGGGGGTAGGAAAGGTGAGAGTCAATTTGGGGTCGGGGGTTTTGAAAGGAATGGTTTGATTCTTCCCAGGAGAGTTTACGTGACGTTCCACAGTGGTATAATAGGGTGGAGTCAATTTGGGGTGGGAGGGGTTGAAAATGTTGGTTTTTATTACCGGATAGTTAACGTGAACGTCAACAGGGGGCTAGGAAATGGTGGAGTTCAATTTGGGGTTCAGGGGTTGAAAGAATGGTTTATTCCCAGAGAGTTTACGTGACGTCAACAGGGTAAGAATAGTGGAGGTCAATTTGGGGTGGAGGGGTTGAAAAATGTTGGTTTTTTATTCCCGGGAGTTCGTTACGGACGTCGACAGGGGGTAGGAAAGGTTGGAGTCCAATTTGGGGTCAGGGGTTGAAAGAATGGTTTTGTATTCCCAGGAGAGTTACGTGGACGTCACAGGGTAGAATAGTGGAGTCAATTTGGGTTTGGGGTGGGGGAGGGGTTGAAATGTTGGTTTTTATTCCCGGAGAGTTTAACGTGACGTCACAGGGGGTATGGGAAAGGTGGAGTTCAATTTGGGGTCAGGGGTTGAAAGAATGGTTTTTAATTCCCACAGAGAGGTTACGTGACGTCACAGGGTAAAGAATAGAATATGGAGTCGAATTTTGGGGTTAAGGGGAGGTCCCCACGCCCCCCTAACCCCCCCATAATATGGAGCTTCATGTACGTACATGAGCTTGTAAGAAAAAAAAAACAAACTGGAGATCAATTTGGGTAGGGTCTAGGGGTGGCCACGCCCCCAGAATAGTTGGAGGGTTTGAAACAGGATTGGTTTTATTCCCTTCCCTTAAGTTATGTGGACGTCAAGGGGTTCCAGGGTAAAGAAAAAATGGGAGTCGATTTGGGGTTAGGGGAGGCCATGCCCCCCTAACCTAATAGGAGCTCATGTACGGTACATGCGCTTGTAAGGAAAACAAATAGAGTCAAATTATGAGCATCATGTACGTACATGAAACTGTTATCATACATATGGAGTCAATTATGGAGCTCATGTAACGTACATGGAGCTTATAATACAAATGGAGTCAATTTGGGTCAGGGGTGGCCACGCCCCCCAGAATAAGTGGAGGGTTGAAAGGATGGTTTTATTCCTATAGTTATGTGACGTCACAGGGGTAGAAAAGTGGAGTCGATTTGGGGTTAGGGGAGGCCACGCCCCCCTAATATGAGTCATGTAACGTATGAGCTTGTAAGCCAAATGGAGTCAATTATGAGCTCATGTACGTACATGAAAATTATCATATATGGAGTTCAATTATGCTCATGTACGTACATGAGCTCTATAATACAAAAATGATTCAATTTGGGGTCAGGGGTGGGGCCACGCCCCCCCAGAATAGTGGAGTCTATATGGGGTCAGGGTGGCACACCCCCCAGACAAGTGGAGTCTATATGGGGTCGGGGTGGCCACGCCCCTTTTGGGGGTTTTGGGGGTTGCCCCGCCCCTTTTTAGGCCTCACGTACGTACATGAGCCAATCAGGAGGGGGGAGGGGGGTAGCCACGCCTTCTTGGGGGGGGGTGGGGTGTCGGGGGCGGGGCTAGAAAAGTGGAGTCTATATGGGGTCTTTTCCTCTACTTATATATATATATATATATATATATATATATATATATATATATATATATATATATATATATATATATATATATATATATAATCATTATTTATCATTTACCTCACATTAAAGGAAAACGAGGACAGCAACGGATAAGCCGGTGATATTCCGGACATGGTAGAAGTTGCACAGCATGGCAGCTGCTACCAAGATGAATTGCAAACAGACGAAATATGAAAAGAAAATCAGAGAAGGAGACGAATATTGACCTGGATTTTTTATATAGGAGTGGACTGTTCTAGTAAGAGGTTTGTCTTCGGGAACCTGGGAGAGGTGTTCTTGTGGAAGCAACTGGCACCTTCTTACTAATTTCTAAGGTAACTGGGATAGGTCATGTAGCCATTTAAAAGATTTGTCTACTATTTTGAAGTTTGTGTTTCATCTTATTAATGGAGTGGTCCCTTGAGAGAGAGAGAGAGAGAGAGAGAGAGAGAGAGGAGAACACAATTGAAGACTGTTCAAACAAGGAAAATCAAATAATATGCGAAGCACTTAAAAAAGTAAACAAATGACAACGATTTAAGTAAATGAATAAAAGTGAAGGCATTGCATTAAATATCTAAGAGGTTTTATAATATGAAATTTCATAAATTATCCAAATGAAATAAATATAAAACAGCAAAAAAAAAAAAAAAAAATATATATATATATATAACTATATATATACATATATATATATATATATAGATATATATATATATATATATATATATATATATATATATAATATATTTAACTTAATCAAATGCATGAAAAAAGGAATAAACATTAGGCCTTCTACGACGATATCAAAATCGCCGGTTAATGGAGCGAGTTTTCCCTGATTAATTTTCAATAGTGTTCCTCGACTAATTTTCAATAGTGTTCCCCGACTAATTTTCAATAAAAGAGGCCCACTTTCCTAACAGACCAACGCTGGTCTGAAATTCCTGTGAAGAAAAATTGTTTTAATGCATTAAAAAAAAAAAATCCGCTCGCTCATTCGCCAAGTCGATCTAAACTTCAGCATAAGCTTCTTTCGTACAGTTTGTAAAGGGGCCAATTATCGTCCGGTTTCCCCAATTCTGTCTACTCTTCCTCTTTCTATACTGTTTCTTCTCCTTCCCCTCCTCCTCTTCTTCTTCCTGGGTCCTCACTCTATCATCATCCTTCTTATGGAATTTTAACCAAATTCTTTTGTTTGTAAAACTTCACCATGAAAAGTTAATCTGAGAGAGAGAGAGAGAGAGAGAGAGAGAGAGAGAGAGAGAGAGAATTGAACGTTTTAGCTGTTACGTGTACATATATGATTGTTGGTGGAGAGAGAGAGAGAGAGAGAGAGAGAGAGAGAGAGAGAGAGAGAGAGAGGAATCCAGTAGCAAAAATATTAATATGAAAATCAGTTAAACAAACAACCACTTATAAGCAAATGAGAAAAACAACTCAACCAAAGAAGTAAATGACCATATTCAAGCAAGCAACTGCATACTTTTAACTTGTAGCTTTGGTAAAGCCTGCGTTGACTGTGATGACAGACTCCCATAGTCGAGGGGTAACACCCCCTATCCCCCTTCATGCCTTCTCAAAGCCGCAACGATCGAACGCACTTAACGGAAATATTTCAGGACCAAACACTAGTGCAATCTCTCTCTCTCTCTCTCTCTCTCTCTCTCTCTCTCTCTCTCTCTCTCAGGTAAAACAATTATTTGAATTCGCGTTGGCACACATGCGAATTATAACTGCAAGAAGTATGGCACTCTATTTTACAACTCCAATTCTCTCAACAGCCCTTTACTTAGGTACTTCAATATTTTCTTCACATAACTAAGAAGAGCAATTCAGTATTTTACTCAGATAAAAAGGTATTGCTTTATGCTGTTACATATTTCGAGTCTGCATGCAACACACACTTAAATGAAAAAATAAGGTTAGAAAATATATACATATATGGTTCTTACTGACTTCCAGCTATCTTGTAAAGAGAAAATTTTACGTGAAGAGAGAGAGAGAGAGAGAGAGAGAGAGAGAGAGAGAGAGAGAGAGAGAGAGAGGAGTAAAATAATTCAAGCAAAAAGAAGATTAATGGCGCGTGCCGATATATTTCACTCATCAAAGTGGATTTCCTCTCGGTGTCTGATCCACACATAAAAGTCGAACAGAAAACATTTCTCTTTGAAGCAGCCATTCTTTCACCTCCGACATCACGCCAACCAACCTGTACCTAGACTGCCAGATATCACCAACCAACCTGTCTCCAGACTGCCAGATATCACTTTCTTCAGCGTTTTAATCTTGGCAATTCGAATAGCGAGTAATCTGAAGTTTAGAGTGCCACCTGTGTACATTATATGCCGTGGCTCTGGGGGTGCCTACAAACCTCAAATCGTAATGAAAGAGTTGCTTACGCAATGAATCGCCTGCCTTAAGTAGATCAACTCATAAATGCCAGGTCTCTCATTTATATATTCCCAAGTGAGGCTTCGCTTTCTTGAATATTTCTCGGTACAGGAGAGATGTCAAATATTTTTGTGGTTCCTCCTTGAGTATGGAAGGGAATTACATTTTATTTCAGAGGGGAACCCTTTTTTTTAATTCTTTTCTGTTGTGTTTCTTTTTAATTACAAGTATCTTTAGGGAGTACAGGCACGTGAACGGTAATATTCGGATACATGAAAACAATTGTGATGCTAATTAATTATACGGTATTATGCTGGTCACTAAAGCCTTTTGTGTTATGCAATGATTCTTCGCCTAAAACCTCAACCTGACTAAGTATTTCCTATTCAAAAATTGCTTTTAGATTCTTGAACTGCTTTCTCGTACCCCGAAACATCTTGAATCACGTCATTAACATTTACAAGATAAAATTGGTGTTCAACAAAACAAAAATACTAGTAGGTTCTTTAGAACAAAGTTGTTACTACTGGAAGAGAGGGGAAATGAATTCTCTCTCTCTCTCTTCGGTCTCTCTCCTCTCCTCTCTCTCTCTCTTTTCATGCAAAGGGAATAAATATTGAAATAGGGAGTATAGCAAATAATATAAACATTTGTTTCAATATAAAGTAAAAAAAATTCTCATATACTGAATAACATATGCATTGCTGCATACATGACTTTTACTATTTTAATCAAAATATTAATTTTAAATTCAGACCGAATTTTTAACTAAAATCTTTCTGTTCTCTTACTATCAGTAGTCGTTATTAACGCAATTGCGCAATTTTTCACCTCAACAGCCGAGGGAATTGCCTGCGCTGCATGCACGAATCTGAAATTCTCTCTCTCTCTCTCTCTCTCTCTCTCTCTCTCTCTCTCTCTCTCTCATCTAGTTCACAATGTAAATAGTTTAAAGCAATCTTGGGTGATGACAGCAGGGTACAAAGCGTGAACCTTTGGAAGGCTGAAGCTCGTAGGTGCGGGGACAAGTTGGAAAATTTAATTTATTTAGTGGCAATATTAGAATTGCAATATATATATATATATATATATATATATATATATATATATATATATATATATATATATATATATATATATAAGTAATATATATTATATATATATATATATATATATAATATATATATATTATATATATATATATATATATATATATATTATATATATATATATATATATATATAATCTATATATATATATATATATATATATATATATTATAAATTATACGTTAAACTTAAAGCTCTACATGTCGAAATAGTGGTTTTCATTCGTTCTTCCTAAATTTAGCATACGTACCTAACTTTTCATGAATATACGCCAAGGATGTTTACTGTTTATGTATAGACAATGGTATGCACAGCTCTTCGTCCGCCTACATTCAACAACTGCAGGACCTCATATCGGTCTTCGGATGAAATAATAAACAAAAGCAAGCAATTTCAGGACAGTCATTTTGCTATAGGATACGGCTCAATGAATCTTTCGTAAGGGAAACGCTGAAGTAATGTTTTGAATAGCGATAGATTACACTCACTAAATTATTCGCTAAAAAGGAAATTCATGTCCTTCATGTTTGTAGAATGTTTTGCAGAAAAGAAGTCCAAACGTTATGGACATGATTCAAATAACGACAGTTATGAAGGGATTTTTATAAAGAATTAATTAAAAAACATTAATAGAAACACACACCTGTACGTATGTATGTAATATATATATATATATATATATATATATAATATATATATATATATATATATATAAATATATATATATATATATATATATATATATATTATATATATATATATATATATATATATATATAATATATATATGTGTGTGTGTGTGTGTGTGTGTGTGTGTGTGTGTGTGTGTGAGAGAGAGAGAGAGAGAGAGAGAGAGAGAGAGAGAGAGAGAGAGGGTAAGGATAAGAATCGAGGAGCTCTTCACGGAAAGGTATCCTTCAGAGCAAAACGCTTAAGCTTTGAGAGGTAAGATTCCTATCTATCGGTGAGAAGAAATATCAGGAAGTAAAGAAAAATAAGAAGAAAAGGTGGTTTATCTTCTAGTACATACTCTTAATGTTTTGACTTTATCTTTTGAACCGTTAATGGCGTTACTTTATTCTAAGCGAAAAAAGACTAGAAATGTCTTCACGGGAACAGACTCACTTTATGCTACGCAACTACGGCCTGCTCTAGGACAAGAGCCCGTGCTGGCATAAGGCCAGCTTAATCTCAAACAACAACATCTAGGCATGCAGATGAAAAGAAAATGTAAATTGAATACGTAGTTACATGCTGAAAGGGAAGGCACTTTAAAATGTGTAACTTTTAAAATGAATGTGTAATTTTTAATGAAAGAATTACAAAGAGAAATGATAAAAAATAATAAGTGAAATGACTCAGTATGCCATACTTTCCACTCGGCAAGAATGATTGCCATACATCTATTCTCTACGTAAGTCTCGTAGGGCTTTGCGATGCGTTATATTTTTTTCATACGTTTACTACATTAATTAAAACTACAGAACATTCATATATTTTCAAAAGTTGTCTACTATGAATTATTTGTATCACCTGATCAGTATGCATGTAAGGATGGATAACTCACATTGAGAGAGAGAGAGAGAGAGAGAGAGAGAGAGAGAGAGAGAGAGAGAGAGAGAGAGAGAGAACGTACATGAGAAAACAAGATTAATTGAATAAATAAAGAAATTAAATATTCTCTCCTCTCCAGAAAAATCATTGCAAACAGATTTTACTAGTATGTTTCAGTAATCGACCCACAGATAATCAAAAGGAAAAAATATAAAAAATGTACGAAGAAAATAGTGCATGCTTAGTATGCAATATGGAACGTGTATAAAATCAACCATAGCGTATATACTTATGAAAGTGCATAAGCAAAAATCCTAACAATTTCTCAACTATACCTTGCTAAAGACAAAAACATCCAATTCGAAATTCTTTCCGGGACCCCTAAGAGATTAGGTTCCGCAACTTGCATATGCAGGCACTTATTTTAAAGTTCCTGTAAAAAAAAGAAGAAAAAAAAATCGAGGTCTCCCTGACAAACGTCTTTTATTTCATAATCAATTGTGCTTCTTCGGAATTACTTTAACTTCGGCGGTACAAAGTGGAAAGGCTTTTTAAGAGACACTTCTTACAGGACTCTCCTGAAAGAGAGAGAGAGACTATCCGGATTTTCACTTTCATAAAACGTAATTAGAATGTATAAATTTTTTATGAATTATACAAAACAGCAATCAATAAACTGGTTATCTGGTTTCTTGTGATCAAAGATTTCGTTGTTAACTATCTAAGGGATTAGCATTACAACTACACCAGAAGAATGATTAAGAATGACTGAAGCATAAAGGTGTGATTAAAAGAATATTTTCAGTGTCTTGATCAGAACACTCCGGACAACACTTTCTGAATTTACAATAAAAAAAAATAGGGTCCTCGCGATATTTCAAAATTTTTGAATTTGTGGAGGCACTGAATATAGGGCATTGTACGCTCACAAACGCCTACTGATTTTATGATGAAGCTGAACATAATCAAGATAAAACTTTGGTCATTCACCTTTCACACGTTTATAGTAACACTCGTCTGACCAAGATATAGATTTTTTCTTTAACTATCAATTTTTGTTTTTCAAGTTTAGTGTATAAGAAATTTTAAGGCAAGATTTATTATGATCCGTCGCAGCATTATGCATTTTCGAAATCCGTAAAAATATATGTACTGCAAAACCCTTGACTCTGCACTCATGCGTAAGTGTGCAGACTTAGTCATTAGCACTATCTCATGAAAAGAAAATCTAAACATCTGAACGCAAGGACTCTTCGCTTATATATATATATATATATATATATATATATATATACTATATATATATATATATATATATATATATATTACTAGAATAGTGTTCCTGGGATTAAGACCTGCTCCTCCTACCAATCCCACCAACTAGGCGCCAGCCCCACGTGCAATGCTACAAAATAGGCCACAGTTCTCATTAAGATTTGCATATGATACAGAAAGTTGGAAGAATCGTCATAATCTCTGACATGAGCTTCTTTTCCTTTTCGGATACCCCCGCCCACAAATATCTATATATATATATATATATATATATATATATATATATATATATATATATATATATATATATATATATATATATATATATATATATATATATATATATATATATATTATATATATATATATATATATATATATATATATATATATATATATATATATATATATATATATATATATATATATATATATATATATATATATATATATATATATATATATATATATATAATATATATATTATATATATATATATATATATATATATATATATATATATATATATATATATATATTTGTGGGCGGGGGTATCTGAAGTCGTAACCCATTTCAACAAACCCCTATACACGCTGCCGTTCGTATTACTCTGCAAATAAAGTTATTATTTATGGATATATTACACACAAATGTCTCAGATTCATTTCCATACCGAACAAATTACTCTCATGTATGCATCAGACGCTTAAAGGTTATCGTAAAAATACTGCTCTCAATAAATTACCCTCTATCCAAACATTTTCATCAGAATCCATATTGTAACTTTTCGAGTCCTCTCCTAAGATATTATATATGCCTACGTATACATATATATACATACATACATATACTGCAAAATCACATTTGAGGAAGATATAAAATGATACATAAAAACGCAGATAAACGAAAGGAAATTTCCACAGAATAACGTTCAGGGACGCGCCCGGAGGAAAGGCCCAGACTTAAAAACTTACACTGAAGTATGAGGAAACGTAAAGAAAACGAGATCGGGGTTTAAATCAATGCAGAACGAGAGAGGATATTTGCAGATTATTGATTTAAGAGAGAGAGAGAGAGAGAGAGAGAGAGAGATGAGAGAGATAGAGGAGAGAGAGAGAGAGAGAGATATTTGAACAGCATTCGAGAATAATCCAATCCGGGAGTAACCCGCCAAAGACTCCCTCATTTAGTTTGCATGACCATTTTGCCTTTGAGGATGATGAATAGTTCTGTCTCCGCTTGATTACATTACCTTAGGTAAACTGATTCCGGAGGAGTAAAAGCATTTCCTTTCTCTTCCCTGTGAACGAAATGCTCGAATCCAGAAGGTTCATCTCTGGTTTATATAGTGAATTAAACAACATTTGGTTATAAATATCTAGATGTAATTATGATAAAAACTTGATACTCCAACCAACATCACCTTACGAAGACGACGAGCAAGAGGAAAGGGAGAAGTACTGCACAGGTTTTCCCTTAAGCTTATCAGAATAATAATAATAATAATAATAATAATAATAATAATAATAATAATAATAATAATAATAATAATAATAAGATGAAGAGAAAGTATCACTCACTGATGGCGCAATACCATGGGATACCGGAGCTGATGAGAAAGAAAGAAAATTTGAAAAGTATCAAGACCTTAAAATAGGAAAAAGAGGGATTTGTGATATGCCAGTGGAAATTTTATCCATAATCATAGGAATACTAGGCACGATCCCAAGATCCCTGAGAAAATACTTGGAAATACTAGATGCCGAAGTAGCTCCGGGACTTATGGAGAAGTGTGTGCTACTAGAAACAGCGCACATAGCAAGGAAAGTGATGGACTCCTAAGGAGGCAGGATGCAGCCTGGAACCACACACCATAAATTTAAACCACCCAGTTTGTGATAAAAAAAATAAATATTATCATTATTAAGAACAATAACCAAACCGCCATCCATGATATAGAAGTAAAGCAAACTTACTGTTGCAATTTGATGCCAAAAACTCAAAGGCTACAATTCCTAACACTAATTATCTGGGTAACGAGAGGCAAATAAATGGCAGGTTTGCGAATTGTTTCATCAGGCATTTCACAGACCCAAAGTACTATTAGGACAGAATTTATAACTAGTTCTGTAGTGTTTTATTTACTTTTTTTTTGTGATGCTCCAACCATTTAGCCAATAGAGTAAGTTCCGAAACAAAAATACACCAGGTAATTTATCACTGGCAAATTACCAAAACCGTGAAATTAACCGTACTGTTCCCCCGATATGTAACTGTTTTCAAATTTCTATAAAAATGTACATGTATTTTACTATACGAGAATTATACAAATACTTTTTCGTAAACTTTAAAAGACATATTTATTGTTTCACTTTATCAATCATTTCCCAAGTTCCCAAAAGGAGTCAAAAGAAATCCACCAATTCTTGTGTTAAGAATTCCCAAGAAAATCATGATTAATGTGTTAAAAATGACCAGAAACTCTTTAGATGATGCAGAATCTGCTCATATCTGGTAACATTCATAAATATTTTGAAAGATCTTATGGACTGCATACTGCAATGGGGCGAAGATGGACATTCTTGCAATCCTTACCCTTTGATCAAAGCGTAGGGACGTATAACAAACAATGCACAAATCTTTGATGAAAATAATAATAAAAAAAAAACAGTAAAAAGACGCAATATAAGAGGATTAATAACTTTCAATAAAAAACATTATTCAACAAAAAATCTGTGAATGACCTCTCAGCTTGAGGTAGGAATCTCATGGCCTACGTTTTTCATATCAACAATTATACGGAGAGAGAGAGAGAGAGAGAGAGAGAGAGAGAGAGAGAGAGAGAGAGAGAGAGAGTTATTTTAGTTTAAAAGATGTATCAGGATGGCATCGAAATAAACGGTTCCATAAAATATATGTATATATGTATATATATACATATACAGATATATATATTATGTACAGATATATATATATATATATATATATATATATATATATATATATATAATATATGTGTGTGTGTGTGTGTGTATGTGTATACACACACACACACACACAACACACACATAATATATATATATATATATATATATATATATATATATATATATATATATTGTATTACAACTAAAAAGACCAATGTATGTGTCTCTTTTCTGCCAACGATTAAGAAAATAGTATTATCATGACGTTACTTTTAAAAGTAAAATAATTCTCTCTCTCTCTCTCTCTCTCTCTCTCTCTCTCTCTCTCTCTCTCTCTCTCTCTCTCCAATTTCATCGTTATCAAGCCCTAGCTCGCAAAAAGAGAGTCCTCCGTCTTTTGGGAGCCACAATTCACGGAGGAACCGGGATTCGCAAAAGAGAGGAGGAATCCGAGAAGACGAAAGAGATAGTAAATTGCAACGAAGGAAATAGAAAAAGGAAGGAAGGAAAGTGGCTGGCATAAAGATAAAGGAAATCGACAAAAAAAATGAAATTTAATTCCCAGAGCATTTATATGAAAAATGGATTACCGGAAAAATAGACAGGAAACTGAAAATGATTTGTAGTAGTATTATTAGTAGTAGCAAACATTATTTAAATTTGGTTTTACCGCAACACTGAACATCTCTAGACATGCTCTTGAATGCGAGGAGAAACTAAAGCCAGGTAAAGTTAGAAAACTGGAGCACGGTAAAGTTAAGAGTGTTAGGAAACTGGGAGAGAGACTCAAGGGAACGGAATAAAAAAAAGGGAGGGAGCTATGCAGCTGAAGACTAATGAAATCCTGGAAAGATCTTTTAACACCGCCTACAGGGTCCTGCGCATGGAACTCTACACGTAATACCTACTACCCCCACAAAGCATAGTTGCATAGTTCGAGAGAGAGAGAGAGAGAGAGAGAGAGAGAGAGAGAGAGAGAGAGAATGACTTAATTATACGGAGGAAAAGCTATCAATACAAGTTGAAAAAATAAAATAATACAAATACCAGTAAAACCAAAGAATACAGAAGTGCTGGAACCAAATGGATATTCTATATGCCAAAGGAACCACTACACGTGAATTTCATGCCGCTCTGAAATTTCATTATATCGAACACTGTATTTACCGAGAACGGTAGAATACTAAGGAAGAATGAGAGCTAACGGAACAATAAATATAAAGAAATACAGATAAACTATGCTTCAGAAATTCTTCTCATAGTTCTTATACAGCCTTATGCGTTATTGCATCTTAAGTCCCAAGCAATGCAAGTTTTCTCATTCCCTTGAAATATTATCCAAACTTTTCACCCATACTTTATGGGAGCGGTAGGATAATTCATCGATCCTTTGTGATATACCTTCATTCAGACCATTTTATGCTTCTCTGATGGAAATTTAAAGAACGATCTTATCTCAACACAGTAAGGAGGTTTCAAAGGCTCTGCGTTCATTATTCACAGGGTTGGCTATTTTATGCTATTAGGCTGTCGGATATTTTAAGGCAGAGATAAGTACGAGGATTTGTTATCGTTATTTTTTTATTTCCAATGTTTTTTATGAATGTGGCGTTCATAAAACGGATACTGTCAAGTAAGGTAAGCATAAAAACCCAACCAGGTCTAACATTAATTTTTGTATATTTACAAGAAATACCCCGAAGAAAGTCATCAGTTTGATCAACATTAATGTCTGAGGAGAATCGAAAATCATTACATAGGAATAACGAAAAAGAAAGATTCATAAACTGACAGAATACTTTGCATGAGTGTGCGTCAATTCACACCGATTTAGAATGAACACAGGCCCAGAAAAACAAATACATGGACTCTTACACACTCGCACACAATAGTATTTCATTCTTGGATTTCTCTTACTTCATGTATTAGCGAGCTATGCATTCTTCACCCAAGGTACTTCCGTAATCTCTGATCCAGTTATTAGCTTCCGTTGCTTTCCTCTTGGTATTTTTCTCAAACTCCCATTGACTCTAACAATGATGGTCCTCTCACACTTTTCCCTCTTCTTCTCTGCTATTATGGTATCACTAACAACTACCGTCATTCTCTTCCTCTTGGCCTTTGTTGTCATCTCGTCCTCCTCAGAGCCTTCATCAACTACCCTATTTGTAGACGTTCTGTCTTCCAGAGAACTAATTCCGGACACAATAGAAGCGCCCTACATAATCCAACGCCTCAGATTAAACGGCGATTGTTGTTGTCAGTTCATTCACCGTTTGTGTATTGTTCGCTCCATCAGTACGTAATGATGGACTGAGATAAGGAACAGGAATGGAAAAGAAGAATTTAATTGGATTATCAGAGGGGATTGGCAACAAGATCTGAAAAGCGCTGACTCTTATAATGAGATCGTGGACTGCTGATTAAAACTCGGTTAATCAGATCATTTTGAGCATTCGTTAGATTTTAAACAAACAAAATTGCCGACAGCAAAATCTTGCAAGTTTAAATTGCACGAACAGTGGAAATTATTGTAACAGATGAAATAATCATGCACCATATAATGAAATGTTGAAATTCGAAATAAAAGCCAAGAAATTCTCTCTCTCTCTCTCTCTCTCTCTCTCTCTCTCTCTCTCTCTCTCCTGGAATTGCTAAAAAGAAAGGAGCAAATCAAGTCATATTCCATAAAAATTCTTCCCCAAAAATTTATCCACGGCGATTTCTCAAAACAGTCCACCCCATGTATTATTTAAAACAAACCAAACGTGTTTTAATGTTTTAATCGTTATTCTATAAAAAAAGCGTAATTGTTAAAACAAAACGGCTATGAAATTTTAAACCGAAATAATGTTAATTTTCATTAAACCTATCAGCAGTGAAATGTTATTACTCCTTTCAACATAATGTCAGTGAAATTCAGTACAAATGATAAAAAGCAATAAACTCTGCAATAGACTTCATTATGTCTATGGGAAACATCAGGATAATAGCAGCAAAACAAGACTTAATACAGACTGAATATTTTCAAAGCCGTTCTGGAATACACACGTATCCAGCTTCAACCAGCATGAAGCGAAGCTGGATGCATCAAGATTAAAAGAAGGGACATCATCCTCATATTCCATGCAAGCTGCAGCTCACACGAGGAGTGACATTTTATCTGGAACTGACATCATCTGCCACAGTATACCTGAGAGAGAAGAGTGGAATCTTTTCTTGGCATCTGATAGCAGTATGAACAGCTCTTATCGAACACTTACATTTCCAACAAAATCTGCTAGCAGAACTTGCAAGCTAATACATTTTACTATTTTTCCTCTACAAAGCAGATATGAGTTTCCAGAAGTGAACAGTCTCCCTCTCTGACTGATGAGATTTCTCTTGAAGATGGAAACGATTGTCAAATTACCACGGACAAAAGCATTGGAAGGAAGGCAGATAAGAAAAAAAAAAAAAAAAAAAAAAAAAAAAAACGTTTCAATTAACCGTGACAAAATTCATAATCGAATCGTTTAGAGAGAGAGAGAGAGAGAGAGAGAGAGAGAGAGAGAGAGAATCTCAGCGGCATCATATTCCTCAGGCAAATCTATCCTGATGGATCAGAGGCTCCAAACTTCCACAGCAGCAACAACAACGAAGGTAAACAAGAACATTAACATAAACACAGGCTGTGTATATTAAAACGAGAAACGCAAACAAGACTTGATACCGCAGGGATTTATACATATACTAAGGCTGCACTAGACACCTGGTTCGTTCACAATTAGGAAACCGAATGTTCGCCCAGAGCTGGTGAAATTCGTATTACCTTAATCATATCCAATATGAAATGTATCACGTGACGCAGAAATTCACGGAAATCTGATCTTGCTGTATTTCATATATGCGTTTCATACTGCTTATTTAGAGTCAGGATTATTATTTCTTACTTAAAGCTTAAAACGAGAAAATACCACAAAATATGTGCAACGTTGAAATATGATTTTAAGGGAATTGTTGTTCAAATTCAAGTGTTTAATAACAATACTCATTCTACCTCTAGCAAACAGATCAAACCAGGATACCTAGAATTCATAGTCAAACAGACTGTTTTAATTTTACGGATTTCCATCACCTTCCCTAAATCAGATCGACACTTCGTTTCTCAATGATTGCTAAACATCGGAATTTATCAAACTTCTAAATTCAACTTTGCTATAATTCTTTTTACACTGCTCAAGACCACAATGTACGAAGAGTAGCTGCAACGATGTACAATTCTTGTAGCAAATATTTGTTTTATATTGCAACTGCTGAGGCTGGAAAGGTACAAGGAAATCTACAGTGTGTAGTTCATGATCCACCGTCGTTATTCCACTGAGAAACCAAGGGTAGTAAGTAGATCAATTCTTATGTGCTGCAGATACACTACCAAGCTCAGTATTTCACTTGCTCTACGGAAAGTTGATCATCAAATCTCCACAACTTCTACGTTCTGGAACGCTGACGAACAGACAAACCACTTATTAGCTTGAAGTATACTTTCCAATGCTAAGCGATATATTACACAAAAGGAATTTTATTATAAAAGTAACAGATTACGAATAAATAAATAATGTCAGTGTACGATTAAAACAGCCGATGTCACACAGAAAGTAAACACTTACCCACGAACAGATATCCCACAGTCAACAGCGTAAATAAAGCGGGCCGCCCGCAAGCCTACATACATGCGTACGTGTACATGCATGTGTGTGTCTGTGTGTGTACGTATGTGGCGAGCTAACCAGAAGTGTGACCAAGGATCGCTGGACGTGAGCTAAAAGCTGGGTATTAAAATTTAGGACTGAGCTTGGTATCGTTTAAAGGGAGCCGTAAATCCTGAAAGTGCTTTCGATATTTCGATACCGATTTTCGATGACCTTTAGTCGATAACGGCCCCAAATATTTATCTAAGAAGGGCTAAAAAAAGAAAAAGAAAAAAAAAAAAAACAAGAGGATGGGGGTAAACTGTCTGAATATCCACTGTGAGTATACCTAAGATTTTCTGAGCAGATTACTCCCAAAGCACTCTATTTCATCCAAATATGAAATAGAAATCTATGGAGACAAGTAGCATTCAAGAAAATGGTAGCTCTTAGATTCAATTACGGATCAATCATTCGTAATTACTTATTTGTTGTGTATACAAACCTTTGTAAATGTCGTTTATGTATGTTGTGTGTGTAGACGTATGTAAATGTATCAGTCAATATGTATACAAAAGTTTCAAACTTCACCCTTATTCATCTCAACACTGAATGCCTATTCAGTACAGTTCCATCCCATTAATGGTAGCATGCATTACTTAATGAATATATGATTACAAATTTTATCCAGTATGTAAAGGATAATAAAGGAATACATTTACGCGAAAAAAAAATTAAATAAACGTTCACTATCCCTATTGTTAAAAATAACAGGTGTACTGGAAAACAAAATCATATATCATCTAACGCATCACATGAAAAAAAACAACAATCAAAAAACATAATCATTCATACAAGCGAAAAGGTCATTAAACAGTATAAAAACAATTAAACAAATCACGGAGCTCCACAAAGAAACAAAATAACGAAAATTCCAGCCGCCGATGGGAAATTCAATGCAAACAATGAAAGTATCCTACCGAATGCGAAAAAAAATTATGAATGGGAATCTCTTACGATCATCATTGACATTTGTCTGACAGACGGCACAGTGTTTTATCCCAGATACACAGACGGACCATATACTACCAAGCGACAAGCGAAGTGGAAAATTTCCGACTCAAACTAATGTGATATGATATATATATATATATATATATATATATATATATATATATATATATATATATAAATAGCCTCAAAAGGAAAGAAAAAAACAATTGGAGTTATGCTAGGCCTTTCGATTTACTGTCCTTTGTACTTAGTCGAAAGGCCTAGGTAACACCACTCCGTTGTTCATCTTTCCTTCGTGGCATTGTCTTTATCTATATATTCATCACGTTCCCATATTTTTGCGATTCAGTTACACACACAAAAACACACACACTCACTGACTCACACACATATATATACATTATACACACACACACACACACACACATATATATATATATATGTGTGTGTGTGTGTGTGTGTGTGTGTGTGTGTGTGTGTGTGGAAAATAACATGGAAATTTGTTTCACAGAAATAAATATCTGACCTACTGACCTAATACGGTAGTGAGAGTCCAGGACATTAGCAATTCAGAGGATAGATAGATAAGGGTGTATACGTACATACTTACACACACACCACACACACACACACACACACACACACATATATATATATATATAGTATATATATATATATATATATATATATATATATATGTGTGTGTGTGTGTGTGTGTGTGTGTGTGTGTGTGTGTAGATAATGTATGTATATATATATATGTAATATATATATATATATATATATATATATATATATATATATATATATATATATACTTCATATGTAGGTATGTATGTAATATGATCTAATGCTAACTTTCGTCCTAGTTTTTTTTATTTTTTAAAATTTTCTTATGAGCTCATCAACAAGAGCGTTTTAAGGTTAACCTCACCCTAACTTTCCAAACGTTGAGTTCGAATTCCGAAATTCCTTCACTCCATTCCCATATATGGGCTCAAGGCGCGTAATGATCAATTTATCCAAAGAGTCGTCAGATAAACGAGTAGCTAAGAGGTCTTTGTTGCTATTGCAAATGCACATTCCAATATGCGATAAAATAGCTAAGAAAGTCACATCTTCAATAAATTGGCTTTCTTTATACGTTGATGATCATTTGTAACTGGTGTTTTAAGTTCGCATGAGAGAAGACAGGTTCCCTGTATTCAGATTATTCTTCTATCACCTGTGTCCTGCTTCCATGTTTTAATTTTACATGCATTGTACAAAATATCAAAGTGACTCTTATCCTCTTTGTTCATGCAGGGTTTACTGAACACCACTGACTCATGTTAATACGGACACTTCGATAAATAGTATAACATTTTAAGTGTTAATTGTTGGACGACGAATGGTCATCTTTATATCAAACCTTTTATATTAGTCTCAACTAACGAAGATGAATCGTAAGATAAATAAATGAGTGACTGGAAGCGATCATCTACACTCATGCCAGAAAAGGTTTGGGATATATTTCTATTTTCTATCTCTGGTTCTGAGACCACTTCACTCGAACCTTCTCGAGGGAGAAAATTCGTGAACAAATGGACAAGGCGTCGACGGAACTTGTGTTTTAAAGGAAGGCTTTTGACTCCTCGCAAGTTTTCACTTTTCCGTCTTTCTTTTGCACTTCTATATTCTCTTGCAAGTATCACAATAAGCTTTACTGCAGTTATATTTTACAATGAAAAGCTGAGCTGAAAGAATTGCCTGTGGGTGGGTCATTGTCATATTAATATCTATGGTATTGACAAATAATTTTTTTATTTAAGTTCCTCTAAAGAATTATATTTTCATTTAAAATTTTCTTTAAGAGAGGGTTACACAAATAAAATAAAACTAAAATTAAAAGAGAAAACGGAAAAAAAATTCAGTTGCTAATAGCTGTAACACAAAATGGTTATAGTTTTAATAAAAAAAAAAAAAACTAGAGCAGAAATATAAGGGGAAACAGGAAACTATCCAAAATTCACAGGGCATAAACTGTTTTAGTAAACATAAAAAGACAATTGTGGAAAGTTACTAATGAATCGAGAAAAAAGGCGTATTTCACGAAAGTGAAACAAAATTCTTTCAACAACAACACATTGGAAATGCATATGAATGGAAATGCATATGATAATAATTGTAAGTAAAAAAATACTGCAATTCACTGTATATACACTGCATGATAGTATCGCGAAGGAAACCCTATTAAGTGCAAAACGCAAGGAAATATATATATAAATATACATATATATATATATATATATATATATATATATATATATATATTTATTTATTTGTTATTATTCATTATATTTATACTATCTGCAGTATGACTCAAACATCAATTCAGGAAAGCCGAAGACACATGGATGTATTAAAAGATATATTCATTAAGAAACGTTTCGCACATGACTATGTGCATCATCAGTCTGAAAATGACAAAATAATAACATTAAAATACTAAAAATACACAGGATTCTTAAAATGAAAATTAAACAACATTAAAAGAAAACAAAAAAAGAAGCAAAGTAAAAAACAACTGCTGTTACACCAACCTTCAGGTACAAAGAAAGAAGATAGAATGACCAAAGAAGGAACAAGAACCTCCAAAGACGACTATGCCAGATATAGTTGAGCAGAGGAGCAGCCACCGTTTAACCATGGAACGAGTCTTAATATTATAATGACTCTAAGGATATGCAAAAAACTTGAGTAATTACAACAAAAAATGGCTGCTCTTATACATAAGACTTATGCCAACAATTAAAGGTTACGTGGACTTCGTTTTTAAAAAAGATGATTTGGAACTTTGCTTTCACTTAAGAAACGTGTTGACCTAGTGATCTGCAAGCCAGACAAGGGCAAAGGAGTTGTATTATTGAATAAGAATGATTATGTCAATAAGATTGAAGACACTGTCGGACCACTTCTAAGTTTGTAGCTCACGGTGATCCTAACTTTTTAGATTTATAAACGAGAGGATCGTATTAATAGGTTTTTAAGGAAATTAAAAACTGACAACATTATTGATGATAAAACCTACCAAAAGCTGTATGTAACGGGTTCATCCTTCAGTATTTGTATGGGCTACCAAAAATTCATAAAGATGGAATTCCTATAAGACCAATTATGGCAGCGTATAATAGCCCTTCTTTTCTATTCAAAATATCTGGTTTCTCCTTAAACGAGTATACTTCAAGTCATTTTATTGTAAAGAAAAATGGTTATGAATTTCAAAACCAAGTCATTAGTCAGGATGGTGACCTGTATATATCAAGCATTGATGTTGAGTCTTTATTTACGAATGTTCCCTTAAACGAGACTATAGAGATTATTTTAAACAAGGTTTTCCCAGATGGCAATTTTACATTTCATGGTTTTACTAGGTCTCTTTTTAAACAACTTCTAGAACTTGCTGTGCAAGATTCTATGTTTATTTTTAATCAAAAATTGTACTCTCAGGTAGATGGTGTTGCTATGGGTTCTCCATTAGGACCTCTATTTGCGAATTTTTATGTCTTTTTTAGAACAAAAATTTTTAGATTGTTGTCCGTCGTCTTTTAAACCATTGTTTTACAGAAGGTATGTAGATGATACCTTTGTTCTTTTTAAGTATCAGTGGCAGGCCACCCAGTTTTTAGATTTTATTAATCAGCAACACCCTAACATTAATTTTACTATGGAATTGGAGAAAGATAATTGTTTACCGTTTTTAGATGTTTTAATCACGAGAGTTAATTCTGTTTTTACTACTGCCGTTTACAGAAAGAAAACTTATACAGGTCTTGCAAATAATTTCTACAGTGCTTGCCAAACCAGTTTTAAATTGAATACCATCTATACTTTAGTATATAGGGCTCTTAGATACTCGTCCAGTTGGGTCATATTTATAAGGAGATTGAATTTTAACTACTTTCTTTCAACAAAATTCATTTCCCAAAGATTTAGTTTTTAGAAACGTCAACAAACTTTTAACCAATTATTTTCATCATGCCACACCGGTTTTTTAATGTTCCGAAAAAACTTATGTATGCTTCAATCCCTTATATTTTTAACTCCAAATTTTCGCATAAACTGAAACAAATTATTGA
>NC_087203.1:93465378-93482878 GCF_015104395.2 Macrobrachium nipponense | reverse complement strand
TCCTTCAACATCACATCTTTTTTTTATTCAGCTAGTCTCTTTATCACTTGCAGCCAATCGTGAGAGACACTGAAAATTCCTCTTCCTATCATTGCACTGACGAGCTCACACTTAAAAATTATTGATTTTTTTGTTTTCTCTTATTAGGTCCAATTCAACGATAAACATCAACATACTTAAAAAAAATGACAATGACAAAAAATTAAAATATTAAAACAAAACGCACAAGCTGGTAAAAAAAAAAAAAAAATACAATAAAATGAAATATTACTAAACGCACGGTAACACAAACTGCTCGGGGACGATTCTTGGGTCTGTCTATGTTGTATTGCGTTTGTCGACCTCCAGGATACCGTAAGATTCATCGAATGCAAATAAAATATGTCTGTGGAATTCTACGGTAAGCAGAGGAACGCTAGATTGTTTTATGAATAAACGTAACACTAGTAAGAAAACCAAAACCTACACAAACGTTGAGAAGAATCTTCTTCAGTGCAAGCAACAGTTATTCATGACCTTAAATTATCCCTTTCTTCTGCTTTTTATTAGCAAAACGTTCAGGTTGGCTTACTTTTCATACTTATTCACAAATGTACGTTCACAGAAGGCGTAAATTACCAAAAGGGCATTGTTTAACATATTACAAAGGTACAATTAGCCTTCATACCCCATTCTTATGGGATTTTAACTCTAAGCTCAAACTCTCTCTCTCTCTCTCTCTCTCTCTGGTGTTTCAAGTTAAAAGGCTCCTCTTCCGCTACCATCTGCTGAATGATCATTTTAATACACCTACATAAAGCGAGGCCCTACCCCTTTTCCGAGAGACAGAACTCTACGATTAACAAATGTCTTTGCCTGGGTTAGGGAAGGGGCGAATTCTGAAGAAGACAGAAGTTTGACAGCTATGAGCTGATCCACTTAGAATCGGCGGGTTACTGCCTAAACAGACTTCATTTTATGACTTGATATATACTAACATATATGATCATAACATATTTACATTCACATTGCTTATTTGGGTGAAATAACCCTTGGGAATAGTTTTCTTATGGTTACGTTCACGGCTTCCAAACGGCGATAATCTGTGTGATTTCTTCGATTACGTAGGTCTACCTTAAAAACAGCAGTTAAGTCTTTGCCAACATGGTATTCTCTCTCTCTCTCTCCTCTCTCTCTCTCTCATCTCTCTCTCTCTATTTTTTGTTATATATATTCATATATATAATATATATATATATATATATATATATATATATATATATATATCGAGCTACAAAATTGTCCTTTAATATCTAATTCGCTCTACCTCAGAATTAATATATTTTCATATATGTTTAACCGAAGAGGAATTTATCAGCGATAATAGAATTGCCGGCCGACGGGCACGAACCATCGACATCTTCAATTCCAGGACTGGCAGTGAAACCTTAGCCCACCCCGCCACCGGAATTGAAGATGTCGATGGTTCGTGCCCGTCGGGGCCGACAATTCTATTATCGCTGAATAAATTCCCCTTCGGTTAAACATATATGAAAATATATTAATTTCCGAGGTAGAGCGAATTAGATATTAAAGGACATTTTTGTAGCTCGATATATGTATATCAACGGTATAGTATATATCTAAATATATATATATATATATATATATATATATATATATATATATATATATATACCGTGATCATATATATATATATATATATATATATATATATAATATATATATATATATATATATATATAATATATATATATATGTGTGTGTGATCATTGAAAGACTAAATGAACCTGATATCTTTTGGATCGACACAAGGCCGGCACAATTATATACACCAAAATTAGACGCATACCCAAATGAATTAACCCCCCCCATTAACCCTTCAACCAGAAATAACCGAGGTAACAGTTACCTAATAGGCCATCCTAAACATCAAGAAACTCTCAATTAAACGATTTGTCATCCGTCAAGACTCGAATGACGGACGGACTGTGAGTCAATGAGAAAAATGATCGAACTATTTTAATGGGTCTCATTTTAAGTTGAGAGGAACAAGGGCGGCCCGGGGGGAGGGAGGGGGGGAGAGATTGCGTATCTCACGAAGAACGCAAGTCATTCGACCACTACCAAGGGTTCCCAGAATGCCCCCCACCCCTACTCCCCCTTTTCCTTCCCTCCCATACTTCATGCCAAAACCTGGCATGCCAATGGTTGTGGGTGTTACCTACCTATCAGGAAGAAAAATGAGGTAAAGTCTTAATGGAATTTTGTCACCAGGACGCTAAGAAATGTTTCTAGCTTTTAAAATACCTAGAATAACGATATTATTTTGATTCTAGGACTGAAGATAATCATTTGAAATTACTAGTAAGATGTTTCACTCTGTATTCAAAGGAAACCTTGGATGATCACACAAACCTACAAGTTAAAGTGCACTTGTACAATACGTAATATGCACAAAATGTTCAACTCAGAATATTGCTAATACGTGGATAAATGGGACATGTTTCCGTTTAACAGACGAAAAGCACATTCATAACAAATAATTATGCTGGAAATAACTGTGTTCATAAAGCTGCCTAAAATCATCAGAATCAGGGAAAGAGAGAGAGTTGTAACGAAGGACTGAAATGACAGAATGATGAAGTTATGAGTTTTATTTTACATCCAGCTACATTAAATTCTAAAAGAAAAAAAACCCAAGCGGGGAAATTAAACACATTTAAATCAACTCATATTATCTTGTCGTTATAACATTCTTGCATACACAAATGAACGAAGCCTTGCAAACTGAAAAGCAATTATTGTACAGATAAATTATACCAAGAGAAAATCATAACAAAGACGTATGTACAAAAAATACCAACTAACTCACTCCCAAGGGAGAGGGAAGGAAGCAGATCTGCCTCTGCAGTAAAGCATACCGATGAAAACAAGAGCCTGAGCTATATATATATATATATATATATATATATATATATATATATATATATATATATATATATATATAATATGTCTATCTTGGCGTATTATAATTTTTTTGTCACTCTCAGATGGATACCGATGACATTCTCTCTCTCTCTCTCTCTCTCTCTCTCTCTCTCTCTCTCTCTCTTTAAGAAGAAGAAGAAGAAGAAGAAGAAGAAAAAAAAAGAGAATAGACCAGTCTGCCACATCAGGGGACCCTAATACCCAGGGCGATCGAAGTGGGTACATATTCGAGGTAAAAACCCTGATTTTGGCCTGATTCAAATATAAATGACCTCAGCCTAAATCCAAATGCTATAAATTTTTCCATCATTAAATAATTTTATCAAATGTTTCACATGGACTTCAGGCATATAATTCCCATTCCGTCAGTATAATTCTAATGGAATGAAACTTGGGTTTAATGTTATACTTCATCAGAGTCCTCCAACAACTGAATGTTATTTTTTTTATCAGTTTCACCCATGAAACCTAGTATTTTTCTTTAAACACAGGGCATTACATCAACTCTTCCTTACTTAAAGCATGGATTTCTCTTCTACTTTAATGTTTACAAAAGCTGCCATTAAATATTCGTAATGTAACCAAAGTACCGAATTTTCCTTTTTTTTAATCTTTTATTGAATCCTTAGTATCTAGCATTGAAAATTATAATCCAAGATATAAAAAAAAACTTCCCCAACATTCAATGCCTAAGACTTGTTTTGACTGGCTTAAATAAAACTTGGAGCAGTTTATGTGAAGCAACTAACGTCTAATACAATCGCACAGAAACACTCGCCTCTCTTATCCTCCATTATGAACCCATTAGCATTCATCCAGACCTATAAGGCTTGATGCATTTAGTTTGTCGGAGACGTTGTCAGCCACAGTGATGGTAACATTCACGAACGCTGACCAAACCCATTAATGTTTAACATCACATACCGAAAGTCCAGCAGGGCACTGAACTCATGACTGCCCAGCCTTCATCCAAGAGCTGACTAAACCTAACATTGCTTTGTTTTGCTAATGAAAAGGCTGGTGCGTAGTAAACATGTAAATATATATGCAGCACGAGTAAGCAAAATCATTTCTGCTTTCTGCTGACGTCTCCTGAATATTAGGTGTGTTTTATTTTCTTCCCGCTCATATTTTTTTATTTATCACCTTTGCCTATGGCTTGCCTCTCTCTGTAGACTAATTGCCTGTTGGAGCCATCTTTAGTTTATAGTCTGTTGACTGTCCATAATGGTTTTCAACTGAAAGATACAAAAAGAAGACAAAAAAAAAATGAGTTTCACGTTACTGTATATAAAGAGTCAAATTTAAAGTCGGGCACTAAACGAACATCACTCACATATATTTTTCTTCACAATTCTTGATAATTGATTGATTCTTTTAACTGTGAAACCAACAAGAAATCAGCAAGAATAGCCGAGCGCATATCTAACAGTCATCTATTTTCATATAAAAAAAAAAAGGTGAATAACAAGTCGTACAAAGAGGATCATAACGCGTTTAACAAACTCACTTGTGTCATCAAATGAAACGAACTAAACTCCACATGACATATCTGTCAAACTCAGAGAGCGAGAGAGCTATAAGAAAGGAGACGGGTACAGGAAGGCGATATCGCTTCTTTTAAGAGCCGACATGCTTTCAGTACCTCTGATGTAACTAAAAAACATAACGGTATTGTTCTCGCATTTACTGCAAGGACGTACCCTCATAAGAATCTTAATTCCTATGTTCCCTTTAGAAAACGAATATGCAATACCGATGCAACAATTACAGAGAATGAATTGGCATTGCGAGTATGAAGAGATAGTGGGAGACCATTAGGGTTCCCCTCAAAAAAAATCCGAGAGAATAATGGCCAAAGAAATATTTCTTTTCCAAATTGAGAAAACAGGACTTCGCTACTACGCCTGTGCTTTAATAGAGAGACAGACTCGTTGGAAGGGCGAAGGATACTTACAAAATAATCCTTACACCTTGAGCAGTCTACAACAAGTCAACTTACCTGCCATCCTACCAACAGACAATAAAGGCAGGAAGCACCTCTATACGTGTTCGGAAGATAGAAAATAGGGGAACCTGGTTATTATATGTAATAAAGGGAAGCTGAACAAATTAAGGAGGCGGAAATATTCAGAACTGTTACAGAGGTGCAATGTGATATTACTTTGTATCTTCCTTTATTCAGCAACGACGGGTGGAATTCGGAAGAGTAATTCCGTTATTGCTACCATTTCACACACACACACAACACACACACACACACACACACACACACACATATATATATATATATAATATATATATATATATATATATATATATATATATATTCCCAATCCCAATCTTTGTATGGGAGAGAGAGAGAGAGAGAGACAGAGAGAGACAGAGAGAGAGATAAAGAGACCGACCAGAGAAGAGATGGAACACATAACCTGAGGTTGTTTGTACAGAAAAACCGACCCATTATGACCTAGATTGCCAGAGGGTAAGCAGTTATTGTTTTTTTTTTTTTTTTTCTGAAACTCATTAACAAACATTCTTAAAGATGCGTCAGTAACTGTGCATCCTGAATAATAATACTGTAAATACCAGAAGGATAATCTCGTCATGCTTTCTTCTCTCTATGCTGATGTGTGTTTTTTTTTTTTATAGTGTCTTTATAAAGAGCAGTATACGACATACAGAGGGCAAATTTGCATTGTTTCACTAGAACGTACAATTATTCTATCACTGTACTTCAGGACCAAGGATAATTTCCCCCCCCCCCCCCCCCCCCCCCCCCCCACCCCATCCTCTCCTCTCTCTCTCTCTCTCTCTCTCTCTCTCTCTCTCACTACAATGTGCATGATGTAAAATCTGTCTCTTGATTTTGTGAAGGGTAAATACTCTCACTAACTGAAACAAAATGAGATTAAAGTCACTCTGGTCGATCCCATATGAATGATTGCCTTCGGCAAGCTATCCGTATGCCCAGGTAAATAAAAATAAAAAAAAAAGAATGATGATTAAGCGATCACGAATACAATTTAATGCACCTTAAATTTGCCTCAACCTCCGAAGAGAGTGATTTATCAACTAAATTACTACATTTACTGATGACTTGGAAATAAATGAGGTTTCTCCTTTATAAATTATAGTTGAACATCGTGAAGTTTATTCAGTTCTGGCCAATTTACAGAAAGGTATAAGAAGTCAGACCTTGTTTCGTTCTAATTCTGCCTTAATGATTCTTTCGCCTCCTTTGCTCCGCAGCTAAATGTGCAACGAGAAAGTTACTTACGAGACCACAATTCTACAAGAATGGCGTAAAGGTAAAACAAGTTGCCTTGCTTTGGAGAACGAAAAGACGAGACTTAAGTGTGTCCCTTCTACAAATATATATATATATATATATATATATATATATATATATATATATATATATATATATATATATATATATATCTATATATATATAAACATACGCGAGAAAGTTACTTACTTAAGTGTTGCCACTTCTCTCAAAAAAAAGTGTATATATATGATATATATATATATATATATATATATATATATATATATATATATATATATTATATATATATATATATATATATATATATATATATATACACGAGAAAAGTTACTTACGAGGCCACAATTCTACAAGAGTGGCGCAAAGGTAAAAAACAACAAGTGTTGGGCCTTCTACTTAAAACAAAAAAAAAACAAAAAGATATATATATATATATATATATATATATATATATATATATATATATATATCATACATACATATATATATATATATATATATATATATATATATATATATATATATATATATATATACTATATATATATATACGATCTATATATATTATATATATATATATATATATATATATATATATATATATATATATATATGTATGTATATATCTATATATATATATATATATATATATATATATATATATATATATATCTATATATATATATATATATTAAAATTGTATGATGATGTTCTTTGGATATCGTCATTCATCAGTATATAAACGTTTCCAAAACCAGCATTTTTTGCTAAGATGAAAACTCCGACGAAATTACAATTCTTATTTATCCCGGCGGCACTAAGTGAACCTTGCTCTCTCCGAACGAACTGAGTAGTAAAACACACTAAACCCTGATTACAGTCCATTGAAGGGAAGTTACCAAAGAGTCCAAATGTTACATTAATGTAATACTCATACATCATATATCACAGCAAAAGTAGAACTAGGAAGCATTTTCAATTTCATTCCCAATGTACCGTAACTATCCTGAGTGAACATACTGACTGCTAAGCGCTGCCCCACTAAAATATTTATAAACATGCGCCAGTGTCTGGTACACTCAAGTCTTATTTATAAAGACGCAATATAAACTATTCTTCAAAAAGACTTCACAGATACGGCAAACGAATATACTAACCCGTTCGAAATAAAGACATCATCCTCCGTGAGGATAAGGGCTGTAAATGTACACTTCTATCATTCTATTATAGGACTGGATTATCTCAATTTTACGCTGTTACCTATGAACGCGAGAGTGGCGTAAGACATGTGTATATATATATATATATATTATATATATATATATATATATATATATATATCGTATATATATATATATATATATATATATATATATATATATATATATATATATTATATATATATATATATATATATATATATATATATATATATATATATATATATATATATCAATATATATATATATATATATATATATATATATATATATATATATTTTATATATCTATATATGATATATATATTATATATATATATATATATATATATATATATATATATATATATATCTATATATATATACATATATATATATATATATATATTATATATATATATTCTAAAAAATATAAATAAATATACATATTATCACACACAACGAGTTGGCTAAGTAACAAGCACGTGTTTTAAATTTAGAAATGAAAGGCGAATATC
The DNA here is from genome assembly GCF_015104395.2 of Macrobrachium nipponense. Lineage (NCBI taxonomy): Eukaryota > Metazoa > Arthropoda > Malacostraca > Decapoda > Palaemonidae > Macrobrachium > Macrobrachium nipponense. Next base: position 93,474,875 of record NC_087203.1, on the reverse strand, counting down.
TGTTTCCTCTTTATATGCAAAATTCACTGATATTACTATACTGTTCAGCTGCAAAAGGAATGCACTAAAGTTTCAAGTTTAAGTCAATATGGAAAAAGATGCGATTTAAATATATAATCAACGGGAAATAAAATTATAAAAAGTAAAACATGAATCGCAATCAAAATTTAACCACCTATAAAATATTATTAGTGGGCACAGGTGACTCCAAATTACCTGAAACTTCTGCTAACCGGAGAACTACATCAAAGCTAACTGGGTTTAAAAGAAAATCAACATTTTTGCAATTCGGTTTTTTTATCAGCTTAGCATTACTAAACGTGAAAGGTTTTCAAAGTATTCATTTTGATAATTTGTGAGCGACTGATTTAAAAAGAGCTATTATTTTCAGGCCATCTGTTTCCAAAAACAGAAGATAATCAAAATCAGCTTCTTTATTTAAGCCTTCTTCTCTTGAATACTCATATATCAACAGAAAGAAACACACATCCTTAATTCACTTACTGACTTCATAATTAGACTTTGATCACAGATGAATAAGTTCAGCTCATCACAGTAGTAGTTACAAATTTTTGAGGACTGATAATTTGCATCGACCTCCTAACTAATATCAAATAATTCTTTCGAAAAAAAATGGAACTTTACTTTTGAGCAATGAAACAATTACCGTTTTCACTAGCGAATGGTAATTGAAAACTTTTTTATATAACGAAAATATAATATATACAAATATAATGAGGTCACAATTACGAATGAAAATGTATGTAAAATAAATTCACATGATGAATAGAAACTGTTCTTAAATATTTCAATATGTAAGCCGATCAGCTATATTAATAGATTATTATGATATCTATAAAAACTGAAAACTGAACATCAAAAGGCCATTAACTGTATATACTTCAGCAATAATGCCGGCGGCTCAGACTGAAATTAAAATATATTAAAACGCTGCAGGAACGCACTTTTACAGAGAGAGAGAGAGAGAGAGAGAGAGAGAGAGAGAGAGAGAGAGAGAGAGAGAGAGAGAGAGAGAGGATTGAAAGAAATCGTAACATGTCTCTTTATTTGTGGCCATATGTATTTTTGTCTGAGCCTTGGGCCTTTATAATGAAGTGAAGAGCAAATTTACTGAATTAGCGCGAACACTTTTACAAATATTACTTGAATTCACTGTAATAAAAGCGTTGAAAACGATACCCAAACAATCTAAATCATGTAAAAGCAATGAAGGCCTAAAGCTAAAAAAGAAAAAAAAATACCAAAGAGGGGATTTTACAATTAGATGGGAAATTCATCTGAAATGGAAAGAAAAATTGAGAGAGTAAAAAAACTTTGAAAACCTGGCATTCGCACTAAGGAACAACTGTTAGGTAAGGTTGGAACGTAAGATGGAAGAAAGAGAATATGAGCTGGGGTACAGTAAAAGCAACGGAAGTAGTTGCAGCCACGGGCCGTAGGGACGGTACAAAGAATAATTGTCCCCTTAACATCTCGCGTTTATACATCCAAAGAGACGCAACATACCCCTGGAATTTTTATCATTCACTTGAGCTTTACAATTTTAATAATTCGAAACAGATTATCTCATTATATAATATATATAATTCACTTTTTCCCTTCTCTCTCTCTCTCTCTCTCTCTCTCTCTCTCTCTCTCTCTCTCTCTGTTTTATCCTTCATCCCCTGATATTTGAGCATGATTAGATTGAGCTATCAATTTCATAATAAAAACAATAAAAAAAATTGGAAACACCTTAATACCCAATAATTATGTTAAGGAATGAAAAAGATCACGGTCGAATAATGAAACAGTAAGGTGACAGATTATTCTCAGTTGTCGATACAAAACACCGACTTTTTATTCACAAAAACAGATCTCCACTGCCTTGGCAACACTTCTCCACAAACAAAGCAAATTACAGATAATTAAATTAGAGGGTCCACAGTCCTGAATCAAATGTATCAACGATTGAGAGAGAGAGAGAGAGGAGATTTACGTATCTCGACCAACAGAGCTCTCCTTTGCCGAACAATATCCTTCTAACATATGCCTGAACACTATACATATGCATGTAATCTGGTGCATGTATGGAAGGATATGATAATTTCTAAAGCTTAACGGTAATCCTAGCAAAGCATCGCTCATCCTGTTCAGTTCTCATTCGTGCTACCTTAAACCCATCCACGAAAGTCTATTTAGCGAATCTGCGTGTTACACACTCACCAAATTCATGCCTCTCTCTATGACGCCAATCCGTCTCCATCTGTTGGTGGTATGTGACTTGTGACAGAGTTGATAGGGTGACTTGATCAATTGCAATTCCACCTCCAGGTAATACAAACACACACACTATTTATATATATATATATATATATATATATATATATATATATATATATAACTATAATAAATATATAATATGTATTTATATATGTATATATGTATCTATATATATATATATATATATATATATATATATATATATATATATATATATATATACATATATTTGTTTAATTTACAGCCAGACCAACTATATGAACTCTGGATCTATCACCTAAACACAATGCGTGGTTTTTCGAGAGATGGGCAGATGGGAGGATAGAAAGCTTGAAATACACGAACCTTTGAATAACTGCCAGTTATCTTTCACCTTAGGGAATGAACTCAGACAGCAAATAAATCTTCCACAAGAAAAGGAAACAAGAGTGAATGCTTTAGTGGCGTCGTGAATAAATTGATCGGCAACCGAAACAAGTGGGCACGTGAGACTGCGGTATGTCTTTGAAGAAGAAGAAGGACATTAGCATATACAAAAAATTTAGGTCGATACAAATTAACGAAAAAAACAGAAGTCCCCCCCAAAAAGACAAATCACCAATGTGTAAGGAAGAGAGAACAATGGCAAAAATAATAGTAAAGGCCGAAAAATGTGCAATGCTAATCAAGTAACATTATAAAGTGAACTAAAAAAATAATATACAAAATACTACACTGTTGCAGGCTGACAGCGATAGATAATACGCAGTATATTATGATGATTCTCTCATCGTGTTTACACTATTCATATATAGCTGAAGATATATATATATATATATATATATATATATATATATATAATATATACATATATATCTATATTATGTATATATACATTATATATATATATACTATATATATATATATATATGATATATATATATATATATATATAAGTAAATATGATGGCATGTGTGTATATATGTAGAGTCAAATTAGGATCAACAAAAAGTTGCAAAACATCCATTAAGGTAAAAAATTGCAATCACTGTTGAAAAGCGACGTGACCTAGATCAATATTAAGTTAAACCATGATCACAACCAACTGCTACGACAATACATCGTCGCTAACGCAAACAAACAACTCCCTGGACGCCGTAAGTGTAAGTACGAGCTGGGCAGAGAAATAAAACAGAGGGGAGAGACATTCAAATCGCTTTTAACTCCCGGGACGGAATTCAACACCACATCTGGGTGGTCTAATGATGTCCCATTGCAATAACAGACGAGACGAGGCCAATAAAGGCAGAGACACTTAACGCTTCCAATGATGGTATTGGCCGTGTACAAGAGAGAGAGAGAGAGAGAGAAGAGAGAGAGAGAGAGAGAGAGAGAGGAGAATATACTTAAGGAAAAAAGAAACACGACATTAATACAATAATGCTTGTTTCCCTAGGATCCCTTTAGTAAATAAGGATTAGGTAAAAACCACGCATGGCTTCGAACTGAAACTTAAACCTTGAAATATAATAAAAATTAATAAGTGTTATTCAAACAATCAAAACAAACAGGATACGCAAAGATCTATTATAAAGAGGGTAAAAATTCTATTATAAAGAGAGTAAAGATCTATTACTGAGTGCAAAGACAAGCAGACATTCTAAAGTCACGTGCAGAGCAGGGTTATCAACAAGGAACGTGATGGATTACAAAAGAACAAGCATTAAACTTTATTGAAAATTAGTTAACAATAAAACAAGAGACTGGCTGAAAAACAACACTGCAAGTTATCACTTCAAAGGAAATGAGATGGACTAATTAAGCAACAGAGATGGAAATTATGAATCATATTAGTTGACAACCAAAAAAAAAAAAACAAAAAAAAAAAAAAGTAAAAAAAACCGTCCAAGTTTCTTTGACGCAATCGAGTTTTCTGTAGAGTATAATGCTGTATGAAACGCTCAGCCGCGGCCTGTTCTACTTGCAACAATAGCGGTGCCAGACGCATGATCATGGCTAACTTTAATCTTAAATAAAAAGAAAAACTACTGAGGCTGGTGTGGGTGCGATTTGGGATGTCTGATGATTGGAGGGTGAATGATAAACATACCAAACTGCAGCCCTCTAGCCTCAGCACTTTTTAAGATCCGAGGGAGGACAGAAAAGCGCTGAAGGACAGACAAAGACATCTCAATAGTTTTCTTTCACAGAAAACTACAAATTAACGAATCACTTCAGTCCGGACAAAAGGGAACCAATGTAAAAAAAAAAATGCTCAGCACTTCTTCAGGTATTTTTCATTCATTACTCCAATCATCGAGAAATATATACTAGTGTCCATATATGATACATGCAAATTTTCAGTACGTTTAATTTTCTTGTCATGCTTTGATTTTTTTTACCGAACACGAGGGAAAAAAAGTGTAAAAATAATCATCACTACTTCCTTTAGTGGAGGAAATTAAAATACAAGCAAATTAAAATCATCGATATTCCAAAGCACTTTGGAGAGTATGTTCTGTTTAGAAAATAAATTAAATGATCTGGGTTGTAATGTCTAGATTTACGGTAAACTCTTTTGATTTTTAATACTAAAGCAACACGGATAATCCTAGCGATATAGAAATCAAGCTAATAATATGGTAAAAAAACTTTAAAGTTTTCTTTATTCTCACATACCATTACAAATTATTAATGTTTATAAAATTAAGTAATCGGTATAGAAGTCCGTGTATGTATGAACACATACATGCATATCAACAAGGGCACAGAACATTTTCCTAATACCCGGGGTGTCACGAGACAGCACCGGAGTTCAGCCCAAACAGCGGGCATAAAACGCAAGTGCTTGCAATCCGCACGAATTCCGCGGGGAAAATTGACATCGCATCGTTGAGTCCACCGGTTAATTGCAGGAGATAAATTACGAGTAGCCTACAGTAAATGAGCAGTAAACGCAGAGCAAAGTACATGAAAACCACCGGCAAGTTCTGCCAGAGAGAGGGAGAAAGAGAAGAGAAAGGGAAAGAAAAAAAGTGAATATCACAAAGTACAACTGAAATTGTTCAAGGCTAAAACTGAAGTTTGTCGTCATCCAAAGAGGACCAAGTGCCTTCACTTGATCTCAGGTCATTAAATAAAATCTTTAATTACCGAGAAGGAACTTGGAAGACTGTCAAGAGCAAAAACAAGCTTTTCCTTCGGTCGGCTTCATAAAAAATACCATAACCAAATTCGGTGACGAACTACCACACAACGACGGAACCCAATAACTCGTAAGGAAGATTTAATTCAAAATAAATGTGCACAGCACACTTAGTAATTAATTGAAACATTCCATATCAAAGCCCTCTTGGAAGAGGAACGCATTTGCCTTAACTCTCCACTGTTACACAGAACTTCAATATAATTAAATTGATTAGACAAACGGCCTACATTAACTTGTAAGACTAACCTATGTCTACTAAAAATAACAAGACGACAGAGAGAGAGAGAGAGAGAGAGAGAGAGAGAGAGAGAGATGCTATAATTAGCTAATACTTGCCAAAAATTGGTAAGAACTATCAAGTCGCATAAGCGATACATTCCATTTCCTAATGCAAACCATTTAATTTTCCTTGGTTTTCCCTTTGTATCTCCCCCACACAGGGCAGAAAACAATGATCCTTTCTTGAAGTTGTTAACATTCAACCCAGTGTTTTATTTTCATTTTACATTAAGTCGTCGTTCCATGCGCACATTATGGATAGAAATCCTACACGCGTAAAAGAATCACACAGGTAACTGAACGTAGACTTACACACAGACACAGATAATACCTGTTTACAGTGAGTAAAAAATATTTACTTGCCCGAAATTGTTGTGTGTGTGAGAGAGAGAGAGAGAGAGAGAGAGAGAGAGAAGAGAAATCGTATAAATACCAACATGATCCGAAACTATTTCTCTGCTTGTGAAACAGTGATACCTTGGAGCCAATGCTGCCCGTGACAAGTAGCTGGGGGAGTATGGGGGAGTGTTGGTAGGTAGGGAGGGGAGGGAGGGAGGGGAGGGAGGGGAGGGAGGGGAGGGAGAGGGAAGGGGTCGAAGGTGGTGACTGAAGCCAAAAGGAATGCCCAAGTGTTGCCCGTTTTGCTTTGGCGCAAGTTTTTTTTTTTTTTTTTTTTTTTTTGCTCAGCTTATTCTTCTTAACCTTTTTCTTGTAATGTTAATGGTTCTTCCTTATCTGCCATATTCACCACCTGCTATGATTTAATTTCATCTCTTTCATCTACTTCAAAAGTTACTTGTGTAGAATTTAAGTTCAGCAATTAACATTTAATAATTTTACAAAATTGATAACTGTGGTGTAGAATTAATGAAAAGTCTGACTGACAAGAGTTCAACAATTGATGAAAATTAGTAGGAGATAGAAATGAGTACATCCTATGTTGCTTCAAGCAGAATAAAACATAAGGAAAAAACTATTTTGTTAAGTAAAGTTTTTTCACATTTCTTATAGAGAAGTAAAAGATGTCAGTATTGGAGCTAAGCTTATGTACCCGGATTTGCCTTTATTTTCAGCAGGAATACGTAGTTAGAGGGGGTATTATTGCGAAGCGTCTAGCAGTTTTAAGATTAATAACACTTTTCAGATTAATAATACTTTTAGTTAAAAATAAAGTTGGTAAGATGCTAATGTTATGGGAGAATGGCAAGAGTCAAGATACAGATGGTAGTTTCATAGGACACAAACTTATTGCTTATGATTCACATTTAAGGCTCGTGTTACATTGCTATTCAATAAACCAAAAATAAGTTACCGAACCAGTTTCTGACTATTTTCTATTCTAGTTCTATTAAGCTTCTCGTCCTCTTGGTCCATCCTAAATACCTATGATTAGATATAAGGAGGCAACTTGTTTAAATTATCCGTAATTGATTCATTTTTAAAATCCTTGCGACTGGCTTTTTAAATACATTGCAGAGTAACGTGATATGATTGGTAGGCGTTCATGGAATATCAATTTACTTGCACAAAACAACAAAGGTATCCCAACACTCAACAGATGAAATAAGAGCCGTGACATGAAAAAGCTACTCAGTTAACGGTTTAGACGAACCCCGACCCCATGGGATTTTATTCATGATATTTATCTTTAAAGAAATTTCAGTCATCTTTGAAACGTCCTGTCAAAACAAATAAAAAAAGGTACAATTTAATGTAACTTGTTGCAAAACAACCCAAGAATGAAAGAGCATTCCCCAGAGGTCAGGTTACACATGTAATCTGAAAAAGAGATTCAAGTTGCAGCTATACAACACCGCAGCCTTTCTTTATGCATGACCTTTAAAAAATCTCTCTCTCTCTCTCTCTCTCTCTCTCTCTCTCTCTCTCTCTCTCTCTCTCTCTCTCTATGAATGAATCGTTGATATATATAATTGGAGTTTCGCTCGGTACCTTTATAATGCTTAAATTCTTTGAAGCTGCTTTAAATGTATAATACAAGGCAGTACACAATAAACAAACTCTAAAGGTATTTGAACTTACGAATGACAGAACTTTCATTTGTAAACTTTTCCTCTGTATCTAAATTCTCCTACTTGGCATTATCTCTCGCTTTGCCCTCTAATGATCAATGAATAATGGAAAAACAAGCGATAATTTCTCCAGAATGAACGGGGATGGACATTCACATCCTTAAAAAGAAAGAAAAAAAGGTGCCCCCCCCCCCGACAAAAAAAAAACTTTTCCCAAAAAAAAAAAAAAAAAAAACTTTTCCGTGAGCTTCTCTGCCTGTGAGCTTGCAGAGTTCTTTCCATTATTCAAATAATTCATGAGAAATATTTCTCAAATTAATTGCAATTACCCGAAAATATTGTCGAATCTTTCATTTTTCTAAAGGTTTCCTTTGCAATGTCTCCAATTACGTAACAGTCGCACAAAAGTATTAATGAGAGAACACAGTTCCTCACTAAACGAGTCAGTTGCTTACTCGCCTGCCAATCTGGTAGCCCGAGCTCGCTCTCGGATGCCGCCAGCGCGGAATCCGTTAGATATCGAGCTTGATATTTGCTAAGCGAAAAATTTTACAATGCAATTGATAAGTAAGAATGATTTGTAAACGTGAGCACGTAAAGATACAAGGCTGAATCAGCATATATTATATTAATCTGCATCCGCGGTCACGAGATTCACACCCATAAAAATTAGGCAATGCTTTAAATCGTCACTTACTTGGCACCGGCGGTCTAAAAACCTTTCCGCCTGACTACCTTTTTGACAGCCTCTTCGACGATATCATAACAACATCTAATATGAAAACACCACTCATGGGGTGGTCGGGTGAGAGAGAGAGAGAGAGAGAGAGAGAGAGAGAGAGAGAGAGAGAGAGAGCATTTACATTTCTATAGGAAAATCACTTTTGTTCCGTGGCAGTTTCCTTTCTTTACTAAAGCTCTTATAAAGTTCATTTTCATGTGGTGGTACAAAGATAAAATGTAAAATCAAACCCCTATCATTCATTATATAACAGACTATCATCCAGGAAGCCCTGTCATGAATTACAAAGTAGTTATTTGATACATCAATACCCAATACTTTGGCCGGTGAAGTGAGCAAGCAGGTAAGGTTCTGTAAGGAGTTGCTGTTTGCAGCTGTAACCTTGCTGTAATATATTGGTCCTTACTCAACACTCAAACAGAATACCGCAACATTGATGTTTCTTACTAGCAAACGTTTGCAAGCTGCTCTGTTCTTCGTATCAATTAAACGACAGATATCCAAACCTGAAACGTTCACGATCGTATCAATTAAACGATAGAAATCCAAACCTGAAATGTTCACGATACAAAAATCTACAAATCATAGGACAACCGATTTTCAGTATATATGGGAGACGAGTAAAAGCATTAACTGTCAAGTTAGGAAGAAGGATCCAAAATACGATGTCACATGGGAAGAGGGAAGGAATCATCAAGTATATCACCGGCAAAGAAACATTATCAACCATTGAATCTAAAACTGCATAAGGCTGAACACGACGGAAATGCTTCTCAGTCACTACAGTCAAAACCGGAGTCATTGCAAAGAATTTTCCAAAAGAAAAATTAGACGTCAAACATCGACAGCAAAAACCGGAAATGAAAAACTACAATGGCCTATTTGAAAGAATGAACGTAAATGAGAAAGGTATCTGGGAATAAAACTCAACATAAAACAAATGGAAAACAAATAATAAAATAAAAAAATAAATAAA
>NC_087203.1:93455378-93460378 GCF_015104395.2 Macrobrachium nipponense | reverse complement strand
GCTGGTAAATGGATCCATGGAAATCAGATTCCGTATCCTTCCGGTACAATAAAAAAAACCACACAAATTTAAACTGACAGTTAAAACCACTGAGGATTTGGTAGTTATTCCCACGGAAGAGATATTCATTAAACTGAAGCATTAGCCACAGCGAAAAGGCGATTAGCGGAACTAGCTGAATACAGGGATTATCAATTACGTTTTAAAAAATCACTGCAGATTTTATAAATCCCCACTATACACGTCAACTGAGACTAAAAGCATGACATTTCTCAAAAATATTTCAAATCCAATACTACACTCACAAACAATGTATATATATATATATATATATATATATATATATATATATATATATATATATATATATATATATATATATATATATATATATATATATATAATATATATATGTATATATATATATATATATATATATATATATATATATATATATATATATATATGTGTGTGTGTGTGTGTGTGTGTGTGTGTATATATATATATTTATATATATTATATATATATATATATATATATATATATATATATATAAATATATATATATATATAGATATATATATATATATATATATATATTATATATATATATATATATATATATATATATATATTTATATACTATCTGCACTATGATCCTCAAACATCAATTCAGGAAAGCCGAAGACACATGGATGTTTTAAAAGAAGATTTATTCATTGAGAAACGTTTCGCACATGACTATGTGCATCATCAGGTCGGCAAAATGACAAAATAATAATTAATAATACTAAAAATACACAGGATTCTTAAAAGACAATTAAACAACATTAAAAACCCCCCCAAAAATAAGCAAAGTAAAAACAACTGCTGTTACACCAACCTTTAGGTACAACGGAAGAAGATAGAATGACCAAAGAAGGAACACCAGCCTTCAATATATATATATATATATATATATATATATATATTGTTTGAGTGTAGTATTAGATTTGAACAATTTTTGAGAAATGTCATGCTTTTAGTCTCAGTTAGCGCGTAAATTGGGGATTTATAGAATCTGCAGTGATTTTTTTTTATAAACGTAATTGATAATCCCTGTATTCATCTAGTTCCGCTAATCGCCTTTTCACTGTGGCTAATGCTTCAGTTTAATGAATATCTCTTCCGTGGGAATAACTACCAAATCCTCAGTGGTTTTAACCGTCTGTTTAAATATGTGTTTTTTTTTCTTTTTTTTTGTAAATAAAGGGTAAGATCATAACCAAAATTCATTTGTCTGCGTGTCAGTAGTACGCACATCCCCTCTGTTGAGAACGCGGACTGAAAGTCGATGTGGCCCATTTGACGCCTGACAACCTCCCTTTCGCGCCCCCCCCCCACTACCACCACACACACACCCCACCCACCTCTGTGCTATTTCTGTCAAGGCGTCAAAACACTTATTACTGCCAAGCTCAAGCCCGTAACTATCACACCCCCGAGATTACAAATTTCCCAAACTTCACCACGCTTCCCGTATAATTGATTTTTTAAAAGTCTTTGATGGGTAAGTGGGAGAGAGAGAGAGAGAGAGAGAGAGAGAGCAACATTACCTTATGTTATAAATAAAAATAAAAAACGATGGAAGTTACATATGAAAAGGGAGAGAAAAGTCTTTTCTCAAAGGTGCCACGTATATTGTCACCACGTTGCAGAGAATATTGGTCGTAAATGACGGGCGGGATGGGCGCATTCTTGATTTTACGCAGATCCACCAACGTATAGTTGGGTTTAGGAGAGAAATTTGTCGAGGGGCCTCACTGTGCGTCAAGTTTTCGCTCCACACTAACATTTTGAGTTTTAACACGCGTTTGTATAATTATATTCAGTTTCATTTTCCTGCTGTAACTGATTTCTTCTTTCTGCATTTCGTATTACATTTTGTCATTGTTTTCATATGAACACCATTTTCTTCAGAATCTTGAATTTCAAGCCAATGACCCCTGGGGCTTGTTCCGTATAAATAGTGTTCATTTGCTGAATATATTAATAATAATTTGTGTGAACGATATAAGGTTGTCAGGAAAATAATAATTATAATTTTGATAACATCATTTCTATGAGATGGACATTACCACAAAGAGAGTCAACTTGGATTATAGCGTAACTAAATTAAGAGGCTGTTGTGGCAACGGCAAGTGTTCTTGAAACACTGCCCTGTGTTTTTTCATGCATGTGACGCGGAGACGCTGTGGGAATCTTGAATTGAGAGTAAATGCTAGTTGGCAACGTTGGGGTTGGCAACATTCAGTTCAAAACGACTGGAGCTGCTGGACTTCTCGTGCCAGACGTGGTAAGTGTGCTTCAATTTGAAGTTCAAAGAAAATATCACAGCAAAATTTTAAACCCGATTGTGACAGACCAGGTTGGGGCTCTGCAGAACTTTTATGACATCATTTGCAAAATTTCCTTACAAAACCTGTTTTCTCTTTCAACTAGCTATCCCATTTTTCTCTAAAATGTTAATGGCATGTTTTCTTTGTTTACGTAGTAGGGTTATGCGACGAACGATTGTGGGGTATCCGAGTGGGTTCTTGCTGCTACAACCGCCCCATGAGGCTAGTCATGGACGACTAACAAGCTCTTAGCTGAAAGCACAGGAAAGATATAAGTGGAGGTACTGCACAGTGGCCTTTTGTGTCATAAGGCGTTGGAGTGATGACGATCATGAAGATATATACACACATATATATGTATATATTTACTCACACACACACACACACACACACACACACACACATATATATATATATATATATATATATATATATATATATATATATATATATATATATAAATTAATTTACTGGATATCAAGAGACAATCATAATAACACATTATAATAGAAGAGCTACCTATAAACTGAAACTTTAACGACGAACACTTACGTATCCTAATTATCCAAAAGAATTAAACTTGTATATAATTATTTCCATGCGACCTTATTAGCCAGATGTAAATTTGATGAATGTAACTCATTAAGGGAAATATGCAACTGATTCACTGAAAGATTTAAAGCCTGTAATCATAATGCACTGCAGTCTAACAGACAGACATAGACCAGTGATCGAAATCGAAACGCATGACGAGGAACAACAAGACGAAATCAGTAGACCAGGTGTGATTCCTGTAACAGGAGACGATTTAGGAATGGCCCATTTAAATGTAGCTCTGTCGACCTAAGCTGGGAATTAAGTACCAGGCAGTTGGTCGACCCGGGTGGTACTGCAGAGTGAAGTAATGGTATAAGCTAGCAACTTTATCCCCCCAGAAAAATAAATAAATAAAAATAAATAAAAATTACAGAGAATTAGAAGGCAAACACCTTCTAGGAACTTCTCTTCTATGATGAAAAAACTCACATAAACACATACCTCTCTTCTCTCTCCTCTCTCTCCTACTCTCTCTCTCCTCGTCTCGATATATAATATAATATTATAATATATATATATATATTATAGTCTAATAATATATATGTATATATAAATTATTATTAATATATATATCATATATATAATACTAATGTATATTAAATAAATATACTATATATATTATATATATATATATCTAGATATCAGATATTATCATATAAGATATATATATATATATATGTATATATATAATATATGATATATATTTATATATATATATAATATTATAATTAATTTAATATTTATATATATATATAATTGATATATATTATCCCGTTCCAAATTTTCGTGATTTAATTATTCATGCATGCATGCATACATACATACACACACACACACACACACACACATATATATATATATATATATATATATATATATATATATATATATATATACATTTATATATATATATATATATATATATATAATATATATATCACCACTTACGAGTGTATATTCAACAAATTATTCTTGAAGCGTTAATTTCCCGCACAGTGGGTGTAACTGCAATGAAACAAAACGAGTTTAGATTTAGATGATGGATATCGCACATTGCGTCACAGAAAACATTTCTTAATTACTTCATAGCACTGGAATAATAACAAACCTGAAAATTATCAACATGATTACGAAGGAAAGGATGAGAGAGAGTTCCAACAATTTTATTTTGAAGTATTCTACAATCCGTTTTGTTTAGCTTGTTCACCACACGAAATTACAATCGCTATTTTTTTTTCTGCAAAGGAAGAGAGAGAGAGAGAGAGAGAGAGGAGAGAGAGAGAGAGAGAGAGAGAGTATCTTACAGGAGTGTGTTGAAAATTTTACAGACTTAGCTTTCCCTACTTAACATCGCAGGAGATAAAAAAAAAAAAAAATTGCGCAGGAAGGAGTGAAGTTACTCGGCCCGGAATCAGCCAAGTACTGCTGGTATCATCTGTCTTAAGCGTAAGATCTCGGAGAAGGAATAATAATAATAATAATGATGACAATAATTTTTCAAATATTCACAAGCTTCTGAACAACCGGTAGCAGAGCAAAGCAGACATCCACGCTGGCAGACAGGCTCCGAAGAAGTGACAGAAATTAGAATTTTAGTAAATAAAGCTACGGTTTCTTTACTTAAAAATAATCAAATAAATAAATAAATAAACAAAGGTTTTTTAACACCTTTAATATCAAAGCAGCATCAACGGAAATCGCACAGCTCCCAGCATAACAAAGCAAATAAAGCAATGCAAGTAGGCAGAAAGACACAAGCGATACACGGCTTGCAGAGTATGTTATACGCAGCTCACACGTTGCGTGTAATCGTGCAATTAAAAGCATCTGCAGTTATTACCTTCCTTGCAACCAGACTGCCAAACGACCACCGACTTTTGGTGACATCTCAAACCATGTTTTAGTATAGTAAACATTTTTGCCATATGTAGCCACAATAGGGAATATCAAGCAGATAAGTCCTGCTGTCATAATTTAGCAAGTAAATATTATCCACAGAAAATGACTTATTTGCCTAAATGCCCA
>NC_087203.1:93434326-93449326 GCF_015104395.2 Macrobrachium nipponense | reverse complement strand
GCTGGAAAATTCCATTCTTTTCGTATCGTTACCTTCGAGTTGTGGAAGACGACACAACACACACACACAGATATATATATATATATATATATATATATATATATATATATATATATATATATATATATATAATATATATATATATATTATATATATATATATATATCTGTGTGTGTGTGTCGTCTTCCACAACTCGAAGGTAACGATACGAAAAGAATGTGGAATTTTCCAGCATCTTTGTCCCCTCCTCTTTACGATGAAAATGCGGGGCCGCGGCTCTTTCTCTTTCATGTTGTTCAACTAAAAAGATAGGAGTAAAAATGACCTTATGTTCTCCAAGCAGATATTTGGCCATTAAACCATATATAAATTATATATAATATAATATTAATTATGATAATATATATATTTTATTCTTATATAAATATATTAATATATTATATATATATATATATATATATATATATATATATATATATATATATATATATATATATATATATATATATATGTATATATATATATATATAATATATATATATATATATATATATACTATATATATATATATATATATATATAGAGAGAGAGAGAGAGAGAGAGAGAGAGAGAGAGAGAGAGAGAGAGAGAGAGAGAGAGATGTTTATGACCAAATATCTGCTTGGAATCAACATAAGGTCATACTCCATATCTTTTTAGTTGAACAACATGAAAGAGAAAGACCGCAGCCCCGCATTTTCATCGTAAATCAGGCCGGAAGATAAAAACTTTGGAAAAGAACCTTAGCGTGGAGGAGGAACGCTATCTTCGCCCACCATAATAGGAGATCCGACTACTTCAAAAACTTTGTATTGTGAGTGACGTAAGTTCTGAAGCTTCAGTGGTGAAGCAAACTTTATTTCTGTCTGTAAAAAAAAATATTTATTTTTAGTTCGATTTAACTGTAAATTTTTAGCCGAAAACAGTTATTGACATTGAGATTATAAATCCAAGAGGCCTCTGAAGGTGAATCAAGAGGCAGAAATAGACACAAGTTAAAGGAAAAGATGACAAATAAACAAATATGAGGGAACAGAAAATCAAACCGATGCACATGAAATTCAGGAGACGTCAGCATCACAATCACATCCAAGATTCGATGAAAAATGTTCCAGAACTTCAGGTTTTCTTCTTCAGGTCGAAAACACTCTTGTATTTGGAAAGTGTCTCACTTCCCGGTAAACGAATGACGTTGGAGAAAAATTCCGTGGCCTTAATTAACGCCAAAATTCAGTTCACTCTAAAAGCGAACAAACTTCTCTTACACACGACACCTCGTTACCCTCACGTTCAATTTGCTTTTATATATATGAGGGGAAGGACACGAATAAAATAAATTCGTGAGGATAAAAGCTGCTAACAGATTTGACGAAATCATTACGAGCTGACACATCAAACTTTTTATACAGAAAACCGAAGATTGATACAATATTCAGTCTTCAAGGTATGTCTACGGGTTATATAAAAAACAAAATTCTTTGTTAAAGTACGGAAACAATAATATGCAAATAATATGATAATAATGGAGCCTATAAAATATACTTACAGATTATGTTGAATAAATACAGCCTCTTTAAAACAAAGGCCCCCCTCCCCCCAAAAAAAAATCCTGTAACTCAAATACAATGTAGGCCTCCTAAAAATGTAAAAGTATTCTCTAAAACTAAATTATAACTAGGAACAACACACACAAATAACTTTATTATTTGTTTTTTCCAATGCAGTGCCGAGTGAAAATAGTGAATTTCCAGGAAGGTAAATACAGAATGAGAAAAAAGTAACAGGTATTTATTGGGCGGTCCTCATAGCGCACGATCGGAACAACCACATAATATTCCCAGATAGGGTAAGCCTTCTTTGCCGAACATTGGGGGTAAAATCTATTCGTGCCAAAAAATTTACTTTTATTCGTCCAAAGCCCAGAAGCTCTCCGTCTATGTAATTTATATTTCATTTAATAATAATTCTGAATAAAAGTAGTTGCGAGTGTTTGGTACAACTGTTTATCCCTTTATTATGAAACGTTCTTCAAATGCAAACCTCTCTCTCTCCATCCATTAATCTATCATTCTGTGTATCTATGTATTTGTTTATGTAACTACCTATCTTTTTCATGCTTCACATTCTTGTAATTTTATAAAGAATAGTAAAAGAATGCAAAGCAGAGTGAATTGAAGAGCAAACGTTCTGATAGAGAGAGAGAGAGAGAGAGAGTTCGCTAATCTGGAGATCACTACTTTCGAAGATGGTTGATATGTGTACACTACAAAGAAAAATGCTTAACGTTTGGAATTACTTAAGCAGAACAAAAAAACCTCCCTTTCAGACTGGAAAAAATTCACTCCAACAAATCTACGAAAGCAAGAGGGAACCAATCTAAGTAAGCCTTCGACACTGGCTTGGGCTACTTTTGAAAAAATCGCGGAGAAAATTCTTTTAAGAATTCATAACCTGACGGAATAACCTGGCACTGCTGTTCATAGGAAATCATTATTACCAACACTTTTCCTCCCTTACCTAATGACCAAAGTTTGCTTAAAGCCATCTTGATTTTTCAACAGTGTTAAATAATTCAACATTAATCATAAGTTTCTTGCTAGTATCAAACCGATACAAAATGAAGATTTTTCTCCCATTTCATCAAGAGACGGATTTCTTGTCTCACTGTTTCGTACTTTTGACTATGGATTAAGACAGATATGATTAGACATTTTTGCCAAACGTGATCAGAAGTGAAAACTACAAATAAATGTGGGTAAGGGACGGGACGTAAGGTCCTGATACAGATTTAAGACAATCTAGAACGTGAGATTTATATACAATCTTGGGTAAAGTGCGTAATTAAAATAATGACACTTGAAAAGGAAATTTGCTTTAAGGCAAGAAGAAACATTTAATTCTCTCTCAAAACTTAACCTCTGTATGAACAAACGTAATACACACACACACACACACACACACACACACACACACACACACACATATATAATATATATATATATATATATATTATATATATATATATATATATATATATATATATATATATATATATATATATATATATATATATATATATATATATATATATATATATATATATATATATATGTGTGTGTGTGTGTGTGTGTGTGTGTGTGTGTGTATGTGTGTGCGCGTGTATCAATGCCGCTTCGGAATAATCTCTTCTTTTAAATCTTCCATATTACTAAGGTCCTCTGTGAAAGCAATAACTTTAGAATTTGTGTTGTTTGGTATGTATATATATATATATATATATATATATATATATATATATATATATATATATATATATATATATATATATAAAACTCTCTGCCTCTCTCTCTCTCTCTCTCTCTCTCTCTCTCCAACACTCATAAAATTAATGGTGCCCACTCTAATCGTAACCTGATTAACTACGGACTAGAAATTAGTGAAACATTCTTCAACTCACACACCACCCCACCGCCAACACACACCTTTTTCTTTCACTACCACTTACACCCTAATCCCTCCCAAGCAAAATCTTGGAGCATCTTGGAGCATTTGGAGCGAGTGCCGAGAGATTCCGAAAGCGTCCTAAATACTAATCCCTGCATCAGACCCACTAAGTATTCTCCTGCTCTTCGCTCCTGCATTTCGCAACATCCACGAAAGGAAAAATTTGAATTTGAGAGATCATCAGAAATATTCCAAACATAAATCTGATTATTCAGGAGGGGATTAAAGGCGCATTCTCTCACTATCTCATACATGCATGCAGGCAATCGTGTTCCCAAACACTAATTCACACAAGTAAGATGTGTGTGAAGACATGAATCTTTGCAATTTTGCACGGTTAGCGAGTATCCATGTTCACTCCACGGGTTAATATTGACCATGTCATTTTTGACAATGTCTTCGTGGATATAATCAGCTACAAAATATTTATTTTCGGATATTAATCGTTTTTCAAGAAGAAATTACCATCATAGATAGGGAAAAGCTAGAATAAGTACTATAAAGAAAAGGCAGCCTTCAAGCATTGGAACTACATTAGAAGACTGGAATGTCTATGGCACTCCCAGTAACTTACAACAATGTCTATAAGGTCTGAAACTCGTGTAAGACAACTAAATGCGGTCCCTGAAATAATCCTGTAAACATGAATGGTGACGCATACATAGTCCAATCAATTACGTGAAAAAAAAGATAGATAAAATAAGGATATTCCTGAGATGTTAACTATGAAAAAGCGTACGAAGAATTAAGCGGGAAAAAACAGGGTTTTACAAAGCCCAAGTAATCAAAAGAAGGCGAGACTTACCCATTTGCCAGATAAGCAGGTCGAAAGCTTAAGCCTTAAAAGAGGATTCGGGGTTTTGAGGAAAAGTGCATTTAAAGACCATTATTCCAGACCTAAGGGGCTGAATGACCTAGCATGGATACTGATATTGTTCAATGATAGAGTCTATCTTTATATCAAGAGTAGACACAAAGCCTCCTCTGGAGCAAACCGAGGTTTCCATTTTTTTTTTGTTAATCGAATTTCCTTCCTATGATTTCCCTGCTTTTACAGTCATCCATATCATATATATATATATATATATATATATATATATATATATATATATATATTATATATATATATATATATATATATATATATGTATAGTATATATATATATATATAGTATATATATACATATATATATATATATATATATATAGGTATATATATATATATATAGTATATATATATATATATTATATATATATAATATATATATATATGTATATATATTAGTATATATATATATATATATATATATATATATATATATATATATATATATATATATATATATATATATATATATTATGCATGAGTGTGTGTGTATGAATTTATGTGCCTGCGTGTATACTTGCAAACGCACATGGCCGCTAATGTTCAGCAAATGCATCGCAAATCTCTTGAGAGCTAAGTAACTATTACGAAAACCGGATAAGTAGATTCCCTTCGCTTCAAAATTTAATGGAATCGTGTCTTTCGCTAAAATGATTCCATTAAGAGACGCTTCCACAGGCACATCGCTCTAAATAACAGCGGCGAACAAAAGGAGTCGGTAATGAAAGTATATAGAAATGGGGAATTGGGTTATCAAATGCACGTTTGCATTTAGGTTTGAGAATTGAAGTTATGTTCATGCGAATTTGTCTTTCGTGATTGAAAAGTGCAATAATTATCGTTTTTCTGTCGTAAGTCTCTTGCCAGTATACCATATCTAGAGATATCTTGACATCTAAGATTTCTTTGCTTTCCTTTCTTCCGGACTAAAGCAATTTCATTCTACACTCCCGCATATTCACGCCTTTATATAATTTTGTTAAAGGTTCTTTATGGTTATTTAAGGGAACATTATTTAACGCAGCTTTGGTTACATTTTAATTAATTGATGGATGCACTAGTGAGAGGTAAACGAGGCCAATCCCTCTGAACATCATTCTCGATATATATATATATATATATATATATATATATATATAATATATATATATATATATATATATATATATATATGTGTGTGTTGTGTGTGTGTGTGTGTGTGTGTGTGTGTGTGTGTGTGTGTGTGTGTGTGTATGTATTCTGGTTGCTGAAAGATCATAATTAGTATTTCCTTTTGAGCTTATAAACCAACCCAAAAATTTCCCTTTTCCAATCGTAATAATCTTTTGAAAATTTACCAGAATTTATAAGACAGTAGAATATGATTTGTAAATCACAGTTCTAGAGTACCTTTTCGCTTACAAACTAATTGTATTTTGATATCTAAGACTATCATTGTTTGTACGTGGGCTCCTCAGAGAGAGAGAGAGAAGAGAGAGAGAGAGAGAGAGAGAGAGAGAGAGAGAGAGAGAGAAACTTTATTAATGACACACTTGAGTGTAAATTAGACGTAAAACCATAATTGCGCTTAGACGAAAAGTATTAAAGATAATGTGCAATGCACCAGGACTTTCAAATAATAAATGAGCCCCCCATCATAGTCTCGCCTTTATTGAAAACTAATATAAATAAATAAGAACAAAAGATACTTTAGATAAGGGGTAAAAATGGATCGGAGGTAAAAATGGACAGGGGATAAAAATGAACAGGGGGTGAAAATGGATAGGGGCTAAAATTGGACAGGGGGTAAATATGGATCGGGGATAAAATGGATCGGGGGTAAAAATGGATCGGGGTAAAAATGAACAGGAGTAAAAATTGACCTGGGGTAAAATTGGGAAAGGGTTAAAAATGGATCTGGGGATAAAATGGATAGGGGGTAAAAATGGACAGGGGTTAAAAATGGATCGGGGTAAAAATGGACAGGGGGTAGAAATGGATCAGGGGTAAAAATGGATCCGGGGTAAAAATTAAAAATGGCTTCTCTTTCTCTCTCTCTATCTATATATTTTGTATAGAAAACCACTATTATGCAAAGGGCAAGACTGTAAAGGCTTACAATATAGCCCTAAATAAACAATGAGAAAAGAAAAGAAAAGGTTTGAAAAACCCGGTTGTGACGCACAAAGATAAACTCCTTCCTTAAATAAAAAAAGGATTACGACTAAGGGAAGTGAAGGGATCCTTTCTTAACATGGCCCAGATATCCAAACATCACAAATACTTTACAAATTGAAACTCTCAAGTGGTGCATTGAATAGAAATAATCTAACGCGATTAATTTATGGGCATCGTTCTCACATGAAATCTAATCCTGTAATGGCATTTTAGGTAACAAATACTATTCACAGGTGATCTCCATAATGAATGCTTCAGCAAAATCAATGATTTCATAGCCAAATTCTCATGAACTCTGATATTAAGCAAAATTTATGTCTAAACTGCTTAGAATATTAGCTGCCTCGAGTTTCCTATCTCATTAAAATAACAATTTTATTTTAGGAAATATGAAAAATTGAAACGAAACCTTTCGGTTATAGCAAGTCAACGGAAACCTTTATATATCAGATGAAAAATTGTAATCCGCGTGAAATTGTTGACAGTGGCTCAAACAATGCTGTATACTGTAAAGGATGAGTGCAAAGTTTAAAAGTAGGCTCGTAAAATGTCAATAAATGAATATATGATTGATTGATTGTGGAATTTAGGGCATAGCCCAAGCGCTGGGACCTGCAAAGGTCATTCAGCGCTGCAGTATTATATGATTAGATGAAATGAATTAGATGAATGAATACATGAATCAATTAAAACCTCTCACACAAATGACCAACTAAAACTGTAATTAAAAACACCGAACGACACACAACAACCAGGACTAAGACGGTCTCACATCACAAATCAACCAAACCAAAACCATTTACTCTCACTCAAAACCACTCACACTGCAACCAAAGAATCCCATAGCCGAAGTCACACAAACACACACACACACACAAAACCAAACACATAAAAAAGAAAAGAAAAAAAAACTGACATGCATACAATCCATTCAACACCATTTCAACCTTTATTAAAAACGCAAATAAAATTTTTAATAAAAAATAACAGGTACTTGAAATGATGACTATAACAAAAAATAAAAAATAAAATCAATATAAAATAAAATAAAATCAACACAAAATAAAATCAATGAATTAAGATTTGCCATCAATTAAACTTCATAAAAAATCTCAATACATTTTAAAAAACTCACTAGTGCAGAAATATCTGCATTGTCATCTAGAACATCGACAAAAGATTTTCCATCAAGGTGGAATCTCTGCCTCTGTTCTCTGTAATTTACACAATGCACCAAGATGTGCTCCACTGATAAGGTTGCATCACATCTAACACATACTGGTGCACTGCCACCTTCTAAAATAAATTTATGGGTTATCCTAGTGTGCCCAATACGAAGTCGCCCCAAAACAATTTCTGTTCTCCTCTCTTTTTGAAAAGAAGAGGGCCATTTTTCTATGCTTTTCCTTATCTGCTTATATTTCTTATTGTTGGCTAAGAGAGGGGAGGACCATCTCTCTTGCCATTTCCTCAAGATGTACGACTTGATGGATCTCTTCATATCTATATGTGGCACTTTGGTTATCTGATACAAATTACTCACAGCCGCTTCCTTTGCATATCTGTCTGCCTCCTCATTCCAGCGATTCCAACATGAGCCGGGATCCAGCAGAAACATACCAATTTCCTGCGACACGAAATCCAAAAGAGCCACTCCTGGGCTTTTTGTACCAGAGGATGAATTGTATACAGCTGCTTTAATGAATCTAATGCACTTTTTGAGTCACTATATATTACAAAATTGTTCTTATTCGAGTTATGAATAATTTCTAAAGCTTTAACTAAAGCTGACAACTCTGCAGTGAATGTGGAAGCCGACTCAGGCAATTTTGCCTCGTAAATTTCATTCCCATGCACAACTGCACACCCAACTCCACTACCGGACTTTGATCCATCAGTGTAGATCTTCACTTGCCCATCATGTTTACGGTCATGCTCCAGAAAATTAGCTTTTACCTCTTCCTCAGACTGTTGTTTTTTGTCTATTTTCTTAGAGCATAAGGAAATCTTGGGAATAAGCCATGGGGGTACAGAAGATGGTTTTACTTCTTCAACTTTTTGGCGCTGAATTACCATGTCATTTAAACATTCCAACTGCCTTATTTGAAAAGGTTTGGAAGATCTTTCACCAAATTTTGTTTTTTAGATCACACTCCTCTAAAATTTTTCGTGTGGGGTTCTCTCGAGAGCTTTTTAGTCGCATGGTGTACCGCAACCCAAAGCTCTTCTCTTCGCAGATCTAAAGGAAGTTCACGAGAGTCAATGTAGATACTCTCAACGGAGATGTCCTGAAAGCACCTGTACCATATCCTCAATCCCTATATATGTACTACATCCAATTCCTTTAACCTGGACTTGCAGGCCGATGAATATACCTGACAGCCATAGTCCAGTTTTGATTTACATAAGTAATATACAGCTTCAATAAACTTTTCTTATCAACTCCCAGTCGAATCCCGATACCACCTTTAAATATTGAGGGTTTTTTATACCTCGTTTTTAGAGAGTCAATGTGACTACGCCACGTTAGCTTGCTGTCAAATATTATGCCCAAAAACTTTACTTCTTTTTTGTAAGGAATAAGACAATCCTTCAGTTTCAAATTTTGGGATAGTTTCATTGCGGGTACATCTGGTGAAATGAAACAGCCACAGTTTTAGATGAAGAAAATCCGGAAACAATGTTCATCAGCCATTTTACTGATGACATTTATTGTTTTGCAGGTAGTTACAGGCTGATACAGTGTCGTATGTGGTGACATAGATGGCAAAATAAAGTCATCCACAATAGTGAAGCCCTAACTGGAGCGGAAACAGATTTCACAATATTATCAATAGCAATGGCAAAGCAGGTAAACACTAAATACGTTGCCTTGTGGGACACCTTCTTCCGTCTCGTAACAAGAAGAAAACTTATTCCCGACTCTCACTCTAATATATCGGTCCCTTAAAAAGGAGTTGATAAAGTTTAACATATTGCGCCTGATTCCCATTTCATTGAGCCGTTTAACATGCCAAATCGCCTTGTTGTATCATACGGCCCCCCTTTCTCCAGATCAAAAATACCCCTACTGTTTGGCATTGATTGGAAATCACTGCTGTCAATCTGATTTGATAACCTCAGTAAAGGGTCCAAGGCTGAAACGATTTTTCCTGAAGCCGAACTGAACAGAGGATAACAATCTGTTTTTCTCTAAATGCCACATTAGATGAGAGTTCACCATTTTCTCAAATAATTTACAGACACAGCTTGTTAGCGAAATTGTCTGCAACTAGTGGGCTGATATGAATCTTTGTTTAGCTTTATGACTGGAACTACTATGGTTATCTTTCCAAGATGGAGGAATGATGCCCGTTTCCCAGACTTATTGAGTATTTTTATTAGATATATTTAGCATGTTCTGGAAGATGTTTAATCATGTTGTAAGTTATGTTATCTGCACCAGGGGCTGTTGACTCACAAGATGAGAGAGCCTCTCGTAGTTCCCTTAGTGAGAACTTAGCATTATATGCTTCATTATTTTCAGTGTTAAATCTAATTGACACCTTGGCATTTCGAATCTTACTGAACTGTGGTGTGTAATTTTTGGAGCTTGATATGTCGGCAAAATGCTCACCAAATTTTTCTGCAACATCAGCTGGATTTGAAATAAGCACATCATTGATTTTTGGAGTAGGAGCAGGTGATGGAACAAATTTGCTGGCCTGCTTGGTTTACCCTTTGTTTTTGGGATATATTTCTCTGCATTATCCAATATAGTTGAGGTCCAATAATCATATGCATCTAAGTGTGACTCAAATGACTCTACTTCCTGATGTAATTGAAAGCTTCCTTCATACTTCCTCCAATCTGCTTCATTTTCTTTCCACTTTATAGGAGATTCAGAAGATATGTTTCTAGCATACTTTAAATGTATGGGAAAGTGATCACTTCCGTGCAAAAGTTCATCTACAGACCAGTTGAAGTCCAAGTGGACTGCAGGTGAACAAATGCTTAAATCTATAGCTGAAAAGACATTGGTGTAGATGTTATGAAACGTCATTGAACCATCATTGTAAAGAGAGAGATCATTATTTAAGATAAAATCATCGATGGTTCTACATAAACATCATAAACATTTTATAATTTAATCCTGGATTGTTTAATGAGTTGCCTAACTTAGTTTCTTGAAGGCAAACTACATCTGGATAATAATGGTTCAACAGTAATTTTAACTCTTCAGAACGAGTCCTAAGGCCTTTGCAATTCCATTGCAAGATACTAAATTGGAATGTTAACTTTGATTCTTGTGCCCAGCCAAGTCATTATTTAGCTGGGTTTTCAAAGTAACACAGCTGAATGTTTTTGGATTTGAAAGTCTCTTAAGTCTGGTGCCTGGGAGACTTTTATTTTTATTAGATGAGGGGAAGTTTTGAACATTTTTCCTGCACATCCTGTTTGTTCAGTTTGAGACTAGATTTATCTAAATGTTTTACTATATTTAGCGAGTCAGCATGTTTTCCCTCCACTTAAGAAGTAGCAGTTTCTGCATATGATTGAGGGGGTTGGGAGAAGTCAGTCATACTTAAATTTGAGCAGGACTGAGACATCTTTTCTGATGGCTGTGAGGTTGATAATGGCTTGAAGGGGTCATCAAGTGCATTGAATCTGTTAGAAATTGGAGTTTTAAACTCTATAGGAGAGGATGTTCTACATTTCTTTGACTTCGGGGGCGACTGAAAACTGTCATAAGATTTGTTAAGATTTCCTCTAGATTTTATTTTTTCATTGGGCTTAACAGAGGAGCTCAACACTGAGACAGCATTTGCTTGCAGGTCAGGAAGAGGTTCATCAATCACAGCTTGTGCCACTTTAGTTTGAAGTTCATTACATACCACAGAAGTTGAAATGTCCTGAGAGGGTGTATTATTTTTGATGATGGGTTTAGCAGGCTGATGGAATGCATTATTTCCCATAACAGTGGAAGCAAATGAGGATCCAGCACTTTTGTTAGCACCTCGAACAAAACGTTTGGCTTCTCCTATGCTGATAAAGTTATTATGAGCAGTGTTTACAACTTCTTGTTGGAAAATATATTGAGGACAGCCCTCCAATTGGGAGTAATGATTGCCAGCACAGTGGAGACAATATTTATCAGCTTTGCAGTTGTCCTTTACATGTTCACCAGAGCACACAAAGCACTTTCCTGGTTTTGTACAAGAGTTTGATACGTGGCCATATTCAAAGCATTTATAACACTGGGTTGGTCGATATTTAAATCGCTTAACCCAAACCCTAGAGTGGTCTATATCAATATATTCCGGTAAGTAGGAGCAGGTGAAAGTCAATTCAATGGCATGTTGAGTGCCTTTCAATTTTCTAATTTTAATGACATATGTAGGACACATTTTTAATATTTCCTCCTCTTCGAACTCATATAGGTCTCTGCTATAAACTATACCCCGTTTAATGTTAAATGATCGATGAGGAGATACATCTAAAATATTACCATCTTCAGTTGGTTGGAATTTTGAAAACATCTTAATTTGAATATCGTTATTTGCTTTGATCAAGACTCCTTTACCATATCTTTTAATATTGGCTTTAGGAATGGCACCAATCTTCCTCTGTAAATACTTGCATGCTGTTAAAACGTTTTCTTTGCCCTGTTTGTAATTTGCAACATGCCAAATCAATTTTGGGTCATCTTTTGCCAGGTGTTTTTGGCTATCAACCTCAAATTTGCTGGGCACATAGTCTGTCTCATCCTCTTCCAAATTGTTTATATTAAACAACTTCGCATGGCAAACTGAACCAAAGACATTTTTACCATCAAGATTTTCTAGAGCTTTGGAGGCATATTCAGCTTTGCAAAAGGTTATGTAACTTTCGTAAGAGATGGGACTTTTGACAATTCGTAATTTTATTCTGTCTACCTTGCCAAACTGCTTCATGTAATTATGTAATATGTCAAAATCGACTTTATCACTTATATTACTACAATATACAACTTTTAGATTTTCATTTACACCACCAGTATTTACACCCCGGTGTCCCGGTGTTTGGTCGAGTGGAGAGCCTAATGCGGAATCCTTAATCAGGCGAGAGTCATCAACAGAGGGGGTTAAATAAAAATCCATCAGATTATGGTGTGAATATTCATCCAGGTTGGCCCCATACCCACCATTGAGCCACAATTAGAGGGTGATATAGCACCCTAGGAGTCCTACCCAGATATACACCCCACACCCAGTGCCTTGAGGGTCGTCAGTCCGTCGAGATCAGACCCAGCACTGAGTGCAGAGTTTAACATAAAAGTTTCCCCTCGCTCGGACACGTCAGGTACTCCAGTTCTACGGGTGAGGAGGAATGCCGTCCAACCCCACCCTCCATCAAATCACAAGGACTGTCAAAGATTGGCCAAGTCCATTCCAAAGGTCGTCGACAAAAACAGTCCAAAAAAGTCAAAATTTAGAGGTTGGAGAGAAGGATTCAGGAAAGAAAGAAGAGAGAAGGATTGAAAGTGCGAGAGAAAGGGTTGTAGGATGTTCCGTCAGGACCCGGGGCACCTATAGGAATGCACAAACATTCTCACAGACCAGGGTCCCTTATCCCCTCACCACTGGAAGGAGTCCTACTCGAGGGGTAAATGAATATATGAAAATTTTTTGTATGTCAGTCTTACTACGTATAAAAAAAGATCAGAAAAGAATACTGAACAGAAGTAGTTTTGCTTAATTTGGCTGTTTATAAGAGCTGCGATACTTACTTTTTCTCTAAACTCACTGATGGGGAAATTATAAACAACGAACGTACAAAATGTAAACTGCTACAACAGAAAATAAAAAAGTACGAAACTTCAGTTTCTGAAACAAAATTACGGAGAGAAAAATGAACCCAAAGCAAACTATGAAAGCGAAACTTATACAAAAAGCTACGTGGTATACAGACTACCATAAGTTTCGTAGGTAAAAAACACAAAATTTCCTCTGCAAAAGTTTGGGGCTAGTGCTGGAGCAGTTCGCAGAGAGAGAGAGAGAGAGAGAGAGAGAGAGAGAGAGAGAGAGAGAGAGAGAGAGAGAGGCTGATACTTTCTTTGTTTACGGTGAAATGTAAAATTCATGATGCTGTCTCCATTGACAGCTACATTAGTATTAGCATGTGATAAAAATAACCTTCGTCACCTTCGATCACTTACAACCATCTTCAATATTTTGCTTACGAGGAGATCTGTCATTCATATAAAGAATACAGATGTTATGTACAATTAATCTACACCAGACTGGAAGACCACATTCGTCAGATTTCATTTAGCGAGTGAATGCTACAGACTACAAGCTCAAGCAATATAAGAAGTGCCAATTATGGCTTAGCATCAAACGGTACACAACAGTAGAGAAATACATGTCCCCTAACAGCTCGGGCCTTTCTTAAATAACCTTACAACAGAGGAAACGCTTGAAAACACATAACAACTCCCGCGCAGGTAATTAGCAAATTTGATGGAAATCAATCCTAACATAATTGAGTTGTTAGGAAAAATAAGCAAGTCAGATACACTGACCGAAAACGATAGAAATTTTTAAGTTTTCATTTTCTACCACTGCCTTTGTTCTGTAGTTATTCCGCTCTCCTCGTGGTAGCTAAATTCGGCTTCATGCACTTCAATGACGTTTGATTTGAAGATAGGCCTTTGGGTACTTCTTGATGCTACTCTGCTGTTTTCAGTCCCCGTAGGAAGGTAGTTCCAGCAGTGGACCTCGTGCGGTGCACTGTAGGCATTACTTAAGGTTCTTTCGTTCCTTTTTCTGTATCTCCTTTCATATAATCTTTCTTCATCTTACTTTCCACCCTCTCCTAACAGTTGATTTATAGTGCAACTGCGAGGTTTTCCTCCTGTTACACCTTTCAAACCTTTTACTGTCAATTTCCATTTAAGCGATGAATGACCTCATAAGTACTAGTGCTTGGCCTTTTGCCTAAATTTAATATTCAACTCAACTCAATAAATCCAGCCCACCTTGAGCTAAGAAAATGGGGCGCAAAAATCTTTCTGGGCACTCTAGGCCTTCGTCCCTTCGTTAAGTTTAACTTAACAATCTAACTGAGGGGGTCGTCGCTTTAATCATTTAGACCATAGAAATCTGGGGTCCAACAATGCCAGAATATCACCAGTAACAACTGCAGTTCATTTTCTCCTCACTGACAGATTTTCAATATAAAGAGTCTCAGTTTACTTGAAATTCAACTTAACACACAAAACCGACTATAGTAGATTCACATCAACCGTGCATCCGATGTCTAGGCCAGTCCCTTACGACGCTCATGATTGGCTGTTGATAAGCCATTCACAGGGCTGGAAACTAGCAGCGAGAGAGTAAACATAGGCAGGATATATGTTTCACCTCTCCTATGAGGGATACCTCTTTCAAAAG
>NC_087203.1:93419326-93429326 GCF_015104395.2 Macrobrachium nipponense | reverse complement strand
TGCGTCAGCTATGATAATTGCTTTCCCAGGTAGATGTCTTAACTTGGCTCCAAAGACCTGAATGATCATATGCCGCCGAGTTCTTTTGGGACTGTGATTAAATCCTTTGAAAAACTCGGTAAGGGACTTATGGTCAGTAAGGACTTTAACAGGATAGCCGTAGATTATGAACTTGAAATGTACTAGTGAGTTAACGATACCTAGCCCTTCCTTGCCTATTACTGCATATTTACTTTCAGAGGGTTTAGTTTACGTGAATAAAAAGCTATAGGAAAGAACTGTTTATCATATTGCTGAGGTAGTAACCCTCTTACCCCTTGGTCTGAGGCGTCTGCTGCCATAAAAAAAATTCCATATTTAAATCAGGGATTTTTAAAGATAGGTGGACTGCATTATTCCAATTTTAAGATATCGAACGCCTGTTGATGCTTTTCAGACCATAATAAATCTACGCCCTTCTTCGTAAGATCTGTTAAAAGAGCTGCTGTGATTGAAGAGTTACATATTTACATATGATTGTAATACCCACTACAGTGCAAAAGTGCTGTATCCCCTTTTACGTTATTAGGTACCGGAAGTTATGAATAGCCGACACCTTACCATGGACTACTTTAAGAACTTGACTAGACACATAAAACCTCAATAAACATGTACGGTTTTTAAAACTCACATTTAGATATTTTACTCAAGAGATTATTTGTCTTATTCTCTATAGCACTAGCTCTAGTTTATGTGAATGTACTTCTAAGGTATTAGAAAAGATTACAAGACCAACCATATAGGCATGTAGGGTATCCCCTAAAAGTCTCCAAACACTGTACTGTAATTGGGGTGCAACGTAAGCCGGAGGCATACGTAAAAATTGATAATGTCCCATGAGTGTGCTGAAGGCGGTGTATGAGGTACACTCACATAGCTAATGGTATCTGGTGAAAGCCTTTAAGTAAGTCCAAGCTGGTGAAAAATTTATTCTGACCCAACAAAGATAAGATATTGTCGGTACATGGCACTGGAAAACGATCGCGAATCGTTTCCTTGTTTAAGCGACAGAAATCTACGCCGATACGCCAAGTCCAATCTTTTTTGGCATAACGTTTAAGGGAAAATTTTATGGGCTATTTGATTTGCTAATGATTCCTATTACTAACATTTACAACTTCGTCATTTACCTCATTTTGAAATTTCATTGGGAGTCTATACGAAGGTACGTATATTGCTTTATGTTTGTCCTTAGACCGTATTTTGTGTTTAATGACATCCGTTTTCCCCCAGAGATCACTTGCTAGTGGAGAAACATCCTGGTATTGAGATAAAAGATAAAAAAAAAAATTCTGCTGAATCACCTCTGCTTTAATGACTTTACGGATATTACTTTAGATAGAGTCTAAGAGAGATTTGTCCACAACTGGTCGGGCGTGATTAAATTTAGAGACAACAAAAAATGCGATACTTATAACCTCCATATCCACGATATGTATAGGTTTGTGGATCACTAGATTTAACTTGTTGCTGGGAGTCAAACGTGTATAGGGCTTTGTTCGTGGAAATCGTTGTATTTCAGAGTGTCGGGAAGGATTAAAATTTCAGATCCCAGCAAAGTCTTTTTACACGCTCTAAGACATTCGAGGGTGCATGCGTCTCGAGATTTTGAGTGCAAACTGCGACTGCGGTTGTGGGAGAATTCTGTTGGGTGGTTGAACAATATCACGATTTATGAGACAAATGATTGGTTCCTCTATATAAGTTATTATTTGATTAACTGTCTCTTTTTGTTCAAAACGGATTTTAATATGTTAGGAGGTTTATAGAATTTCCTTTGATAAACACGCCTTATTTGGCAGGAGGTAAGATAATGTTTTGTATACCCATAGATAGATATTCTTACAATTACGCTACATACAGATCAATGTTTTTTATAACTATAGAGGCATCTGTAAGCGCTCGCTTATCCGGACTTCTCAATAGGGAAGTTCGAACAACAGACAGGGAGTCCATAAATCAGGATATTACGTGGACTAAAGGAATAAAAACAAGATATTCTAATCTTTACGGCGCTTACAGTCAGGCTTAATCCACCACTACTTATAATAACTTATTGTATTAAAATTACGAGAACCTGCTCTGATTACTTGATACGGTCGTGTGATTCATAGGAAATTTCCTTTTTAATTCAAAAAGGTATTGGCATGAATGATCCAACATCGCATTTCCCCGCTCTGCTAGAGTCGCTTATTTTGTTGAATGTGCTTTGCTTTGAACACTCAGCAGATTTGACTGACCCTGACCGTTTGACTAGATGACACAGTAACCAAGTTTGCTTAAGCACGATTTGTTTGATTCTGATTTTTAGGGCTACTGTTTACCTATTTCTTTTTATAATAATTAGGATTCTTCTCTTTATTACCATCGGCAACGTATTATGTGTTTTTAGCATTATGTTGCTGTTAGTTACGTATAAAGCAACGAACGTATGAATGACTTGGAGTATCATGAATTGAGCGATTACTATTAAAACAAGTTATTTCTGCTGCGTTCAATATTAACTATTTGTACTTGCTGTTGTTTACTTCATTATTTGCTAAAATTTGAAATAGTGAGGGATCCTGGTCAGCGCATTTAGACATTTTGTTGATTGTTTGTTTATAAGAATGTTTTAAGTATGTTAAGCCTAATGAAAAGTTTTTTACAGACATGTTATTCCTCACATTCCAGCCGTATTTTTTAAAGTTGAGTCATAGGGATTCGATTTTTTTACACAACTAAAGGCTGAAACTGTGATTGGGACCTTGCACAAGAGCCTTTATTGTCATGACCCAAAATAGTGTTACCTCTAATTTATCCAGATTTGTACGGGTGTTCCACTTGTTTTTGTGTGTTTTCTTATCACTACGGTGCTTAACTACCCTATCCATGCATCTGTATAAATACAGACGTCCACTGCGTAACGCATATTCAATGTTTAATAAGATTTGTTACGTACAGAATTAATAATCACCCAAAATGATAAAATTAACACAGTATATGATTATGATATTTCAGGAGAACTTCTGGAAACAGAAACTCAAAGATAAAAACTTTATTGTATACGTCATCTTAGCCTACTTATCGTCTCTGGTCTGATCACATCCCTGCAAGCAATCTGGTTGACCTCTTGGGTCACTGGTTTTAATTAATCATAGTTTTAGTTTTTAGTTTTTTTTATATATATATATGGAATAACATTTAATACTTTTATTATGTAACACTTACATATACATATATATATATATATATATAATTTATATATATATATATAAAATGTATGTGTGTGTGTATATATATAGATGGTGTGTATATATATATATATGATATATATATATATATATATATATATATATATATATATATATATATATATATAATACACACACAACACACACACACACACACATATATACTATATATATATATATATATATATATATATATATGTGTGTGTGTGTGTGTGTGTGTGTGTGTGTGTGTATATATATATATATATATCATATATATATATATATATATATTATATATATATACACACAACATATATAGTATATATATATATATATATATATATATATATATATATATATATATATATATAATATATATATATACAAACATTATCAAACCCCTAATAAATCGTAGCTCCTGAGAAAAGACGAGATAACATCGACTATCCATATTTAAACTCGAACCAAGAATGACCCCAGAGTGCTGAATACTTTCAAATTAATAGCTCATACACCTTCAATTAAACCTCAACAGCAGTTCGTCGCAGCCCCTACACACACGACTGCGACATTGTCTTCTTAATAAAACACTCTTCAAAGTGACTTCAAAGGGACCCACCAATTCATTCGAACTGTCACGCTCTTATCAAAAAGCGTCTAAATATCCCTTGCCAAGTTTCGTTCAGTCAGTGTGTAGTGAGTCAAAAGTATTTCTGCAAATGTTTTCAGCAATCTTCACTTCAGAAAAGTAGCATCTAAAATGATGACCGCGAGGACTTACGGGAATGATGTTAAATATCTAGCATCTGCATAGCTGACGTACGAGTGTCATTGCTTTTTTGTGTATGGTGTTTTTACGTTGCACGGAACCAGTGGTTATTCATCATCGGGCTTTACGCGACTTCCGAACCACGTCGAAAGTGAACTTCTGTCACCAAAAATACACATCTCTGATCCCTCAATGGAATGCCCGAGAATTGAACTCTCCGCCACCGAGGTGGCAGGCCAAGACCAAACCGACCACGCCACTGAGACGCTGTACGAGTGTCATTTGCACGTGCATCTCGATGTTCTAAATGTTATCCGCCCGTACCAGTTACATTATTAAATTGTCACTCACTCTCGAGTTTTAATCACTTACAAAGGGATCGTAATACCGGTAAAATAGCTAACGGGAGATGCTATGATGTCAACTAGTATTGATGTCAGCTGAAGTTGCAACTATGGCAATCGACGCTGGGTATTGATCCCTCGGGTTGTTAACGATGAAAACAAATGAGATTAATTCCGTAAAATTAATAAAAGATAAACGAAGGATGTCGACCCTTCTTGCTAATCAAGATAAAAAAAATCAAAATAGCTCGTACAAGAAATAGGAAGGCAGTACAAATTAGGTGATGGACTAAAAGGAGCTATAAGCATATGCAGGGTCGTTAGCTACACTAGAAAATAAAAGGTAAAATACAATTAAAGATTGCAACAGATTATGCGGTAGAAGAAGTAGAGATCGTCAATGAATGTGACTGAGAGAGAGAGAGAGGGGGGCGGGGTGGGGCGGAATTTTGTACCTGGTATTCAACTGACTGTATAGGGTTGCAGCCAGGGTAGCGATGGGCAAGAGACTAGTGGATTCACCTCTCGATTATAAATATATATATATATATATATATATATATATATATATATATATATAATATATATATATATATATATATGTGTGTGTGTGTGTGTGTGTGTGTGTGTGTGTGTGCGTGTGGTATATATACATACGTATATTATATATATATATATATATATATATATATATATATATATATAATTGATTCAGAAATATTATTTAGATGAATAAGGACCATAAACAATGAGACAACAAGGCACATGACATTCCAGTTTCCGAAGGAGTCAATATCAATGAAGAGAATCTGCGCTCATGAGCATCGAGAGGCCTCATAACTCATAAAGCGATCATTAATTTCGCTTTAACTAGTTTTCGATGTAATCACGAAAGGTAATATGTTGAATAACGAGTAATTCTTACGTTCCAATAGTATTACTTCGATTGGGCAACATTCAATCGGCGACTTCACTTAACAGCACCAAAGAATTTTGTTCATACCAATACACCTCCTTCTGCATTTAAGCAATGCTGTTCTTTTGAACTGTCAAAGGAAATGGATCCGCTATTACTTGAGGAGAACCTTTGTTGGTGTCTGTATACGTGTAAAATTTCTTGTACATACATACTTAGGTTAAACGTATGTAATCTGGCAGATATTTGTTAACTTTCCTAATGCCGGCATTATTCAATTACAATATTCTAGTTTTCTCTTTATTTCTCCTCACCATTTCATGGCCCCGTTTTTCATTGGAATCCCCTCCCTTCACTACCAAGAGGGGCCTTTTCTCTCTTTTTTCAACGGCGAACGGCGACTCTTTATTTAACCACTTCCCTAATTTATTTCTTTCACAGCCAACACCCCCACCCCCCCCAACCCCTCCCCCCCCCCCCCAAACTCCCTTTCCTCAATACTGCTTTACACTTTCTCCCATTCCGACAGTACTTCTACGTCTTCCATCTGTCATCATTTTTCCTCTCGTACTCTTTCTTTCAATAGCCTCTTTTTCTACTTTCAAAATTCCATACACTCCCAGAATACTACTACGATGTCTCTTTGTATATCCCCAAAGACTGTTCCCATTCCTGCTATCACAGATGGGGGAGGCCGAGAATGTAGCCAACTTTTATACGAGGAACCTGGACATTCCATTGTAAATCCGCAAAAGGCGCCTTTCGCGAGATACGAAAAGACGTGAGTAGAGAAAGGGGCAGACAGGCGAACGTTTAAGTCAGAGAGAGAGAGAGAGAGAGAGCCAGCACCGAGAACAAAAAATCAAGTACTTCGAAAAAGAGAGGAGACACACCTGAATAACACCTGGTTGATTCTATCAAGGAGAATATTGACTTTGATGCAAATGTTATTTTTTCTCATACGCTGACTTTTGTCTTCTATGTTTCTCTCTTTAGTGAGAAATCCTTCTGCTAGAGTAAGAAGGCTTTTTGCTACCGAGTTTTTTTTTTTTTTTTACCTCCAGAAGATGGATATTTCTTACTTCCAATATGTTCTACTACTCTTGACTTTTCCAGTCTATGAATGCTAGACTTTCACTTTTAATTTATCAGTCTTTAGTTTTAATTTAAACTCCCCTTTTCATAGTGTTTAAGGAGACTTAGGTATTCAAACCGCGTCTCGTGGAATAAAAGGTTCTTTTCCTACCTCTGATCTTTCTCATACTAACATTTTATCAAATGTCTTTTCCTGTATATTCAAACGGTTTCAATTAATTGATAAATTATGATTTTGCGATAAAAGAGAAAAAAAGGTTTTGAAATTGATTGGAAATTTTCCTTTCCTTTCAAATCCTATGACTCAAATCAAATCATCAAGGGGCGTAGTTTTTCGTTGTTCTGTATCAGTACTATCTTTCTGGTCATATGATGTATTTACTACCCTCATTTACACTGGTCGTGAGTAATGGAGCGTAGCAACTATAGTGTAATGGTACATCAACCGCCCCCGCCCCCCGCACACAAATACACACACACACACACACACACATATAATATATATATGTTCTATATATATATATATATATATATATATATATATATATATATATATATATATATAGACATATATATGACTGGGATAGGTCATCTAGCCATTTAAAAAAATTGTCTACTATTTTGAAGTCTGTTTCATCTTATTAATGGAGTGCTCCCTAGAGAGAGAGAGAGAGAGAGAGAGAGAGAGAGAGAGAGAGAACACCACTTGAAGATGCTCAAAGGAAAATAACATGCGAAGTACTTAAAGAAAGTAAATAAAATGACAACGATTTAAGTACATGAATAAAAGTGAAGGCATTGCATGAAATATCTAAGCGATTTTTTAATATAAAATTTCATAAATTATCCCAAACGTAAACTAAATTTCAAACAGCACGAAAAACTTAATCAAATCAAAAGGAATAAACATTAGGCCTTCTACGAGGATATCAAAATCGCCTGTTAATGGAGCGAGTGTTCCCCGACTAATTTTCAATAAAAGAGCCCCACTTTCCTAACAGACCAACGCTGGTCTCAACTTCCTCGCGAAGAAAAATTGTTCTAACTTAAAAAAAAAAAAAAAAAAAATCCGCTCGCTCATTCGCCAAGTCGATCTAAACTTCAGCATAACGCTTCTTCTTTTTCGTACAGTTTGTGAAGGGGCCAATTATCGTCCCGGTTTCCCCAATTCTGTCTACTCTTCCTCTTTCTATAACGTTTCCTCCTCCTCCACCCCCCGCCTCCTCTCCTTCTTCCTGAGTCCTCACTCTATCATCATCCTTCTTATGGAATTTTAACTAAATTCTTTTGTTTGTAAAACTCCAACATGAAAAGTTAATCTGAGAGAGAGAGAGAAGAGAGAGAGAGAGGGATTTAAACGTTTTTTTGCTGTTACGTGTACATATATTGTTGGTGAGATAGAGAGAGAGAAGAGAGAGAGAGAGAGAGAGAGAGGATTTAATGTTTTAGCTGTTACGTGTACATATATGATTGTTGGTGGAAAAAGAGAGAGAGAGAGAGAGAGAGAGAGAGAGAGAGAGAGAGAGAGAGACGAATCCAGTAGCAAAAATATTCAAAGACAAGTATATAATAAAAACTGAAAATTCAGTTAAATCAAACAACTTACTGTTATAAACGAAATGAGACAAACAAAAACAACGTCAACCAAAGAAGTAAATGACCATATTCAAGCAAGCAACTGCATACTTTCAACTTGTAGCTTTGGTAACGCCTGCGTTGACTGTGATGACAGACTCCCATAGTCGAGGGGTAACACCCCCTATCCCCCCTCATGCCTTCTCAAAGGCTGCAACGATCGAACGCACTTAACGGAAATATTTCAGGACCAAACACTAGTGCAATCTTCTCTCTCTCTCTCCCTCTCTCGTCTCTCTCTCTCCTCTCATCTCTCTCTCCTCTCTCTCTCTCTTTCAGGTAAAACAATTATTTGAATTCGCGTTGGCACACATGCGAATTATAACTGCAAGAAGTATGGCACTCTATTTTATAACTCCATTCTCTTAACAGCCCTTTACTTAGGTACTTTAATATTTTCTTCACATAACTAAGAAGAAGAGCAATTCACTATTTTACTCAGATAAAAAGATATTGCTTTATGCCGCTACATATTTCGAGTCTGCATACCACACCCACACTTAAATGAAAAATTAAGGTTAGAAAAACATATACATATATGGTTCTTGCTGACTTCCAGCTATCTTGTAAAGAGAAAATTTTACGCAAATGGAGAGAGAGAGAGAGAGAGAGAGAGAGAGAGAGAGAGAGAGAGAGAGAGCGAGTAAAATAATTCAATCAAAAAGAAGATTAATGGCTCGTGCCGAAATATTTCACTCATCACAGTGGATTTCCTCTCGGTGTCTGATCCACACATAAAAGTCGAACAGAAAATATTTCTCTTTGAAGCAGCCATTCTTGCACCTCGACATCACGCCAACCAACTTGTACCTAGACTGCCAGATATCACCAACCAACTTATCTCCTGAATGTCAGGTATCACTTTCTTCAGCGTTTTAATCTTGGCAATTCGCGTAGCGAGTAATCTGACGTTTAGAGTGCCACCTGTGTACATTATATGCGTGGCTCTGGGGTGCCTACAAATATCAAATCGTAATGAAAAGGGTTGCTTACGGCAATGAATCGTCCTGCTTAAGTAGATCATCTCATAAATGCCAGGCCTCTCATTTATATATTCCCAAGTGAGGCTTCGCTTTCTTGAATATTTCTCGGCACAGGAGAGATGTCAAATATATTTGTGGTTCCTCCTTGTGTATGGAAGGGAATTACATTTGATTTCAGAGGGGAACTTTTTTTAACTCTTTTTGTTCTTTTCTGTTGTGTTTTCTTTTTAGGTTACAAGCATCTTTATAGGGAGTACAGCACACAACCGAACGGCAATTTTCCGGATACATCAAAGCAAAAGGCATACACAATAATATCAAAACGAATTGTGATGCTAATTAATTATAAGGTATTATGCAGGTCACTAAAGCCTATTTGTGTATGCACTGATTTCTTCGCCTAAAACCTCAACCTGACTAAGTATTTCCTGTTCAAAAAATTTCTTTTAGATTCTTCAACTGCTTTCTCTTACCCCGACCATCGCGTCATTAACATTTAAAATTGGTGATACAACAAAACAGAAATACTAGTAGGTTATTTAGAACAATGTTGATATTACTGGCAGAGAGGGTAAATGAATGCTAATGCTCTCTCTCTCTCTCTCTCTCTCTCTCTCTCTCTCCTCTCTCTCTCTCTCTCTCTCTCTCTCTCTCTCATGCAAAAGGAACAAATATTGAAATAAAGAGTATTGCAAAAAATATAAACATATTTGTGATCTAATTACTTTCAATATAAAGTAAAAAAAAAAATTCTCATATACTGAATAAACATATGCATTGCTTGGATACATGACATTTACTATTTTTATTTAAAATATTAATTTTAAATTAAGATCGAATTTTTAACCAAAATCTTTCTGCTCTCATACTATCATGTTTGGTTATTAAGCCAGCGCAATTTTTCACTCAAGCCGAGGAATTGTGCGCTACATGCACGAATCTGAAATTCTCTCTCTCTCTCTCTCTCTCCTCTCTCATCTAGTTCACAATGTAAATAGTTTAAA
>NC_087203.1:93408621-93418826 GCF_015104395.2 Macrobrachium nipponense | reverse complement strand
GAAGGGAGTGGGTAAGAGGAAGTCTGGAATCTTTAGTCTTCCCTCAGTATTTTACTTTGCTGTTCCCGTTTTCAGTATCTTATTTTCACCTGTTTTTCTGTGCACTGCTTTTCCATGTACTTGTATATATAATTCTATAGCTAGTGCTCCAAAGGCCATCATACATGCAGACATCCTCCATGCCTTACCCCACTACCCAAGGTCAAGAAAAAAACAAAAATGAAAGTTATAACGTGATAAAATTTTTCACAAAAGTCAAATATTGTTTTATTTACATTCTTTGACACTTTAAAGATCACATTTTCAAAAACCTTCTTTTCTGAAAAATGAGGAGAAAAAAAAATCTTGACGGTATGTTTATACCTATACGTTCTCAATAGTTCTCACTACCACGCTCCCTCAGATGACGTAGGTGCGCAGAAG
Source organism: Macrobrachium nipponense (assembly GCF_015104395.2). Taxonomy (NCBI): domain Eukaryota; kingdom Metazoa; phylum Arthropoda; class Malacostraca; order Decapoda; family Palaemonidae; genus Macrobrachium; species Macrobrachium nipponense. The sequence goes on along the minus strand of NC_087203.1, from coordinate 93,418,403 downwards.
AGACTTAAAATTGGGGAGCTGTCTGGCTGACCTGTTCTATTTGGACCGTGCCACTACCTTATCCTTCATAGTAAAACAAACTTTGGTGGCAAAAAGTGCTTCATAGAAACATGATAATGCAAAAGAATATTTACTCTCTGCCAGCATCAACTACCAATAGAAAACAACTGTGTCTGTTAGAAGGAGGCGTTATACTTGGATCAAATAGGTTTGGGTACAAGAGGGGGTGGAAAACAGATGGGAAAGTTAAAGAAAGAGTTTCTGTATAAGAAATTTAAAGGCAAAGATTTTTTATCTTATTATGATCCGTCGCCGCATCATACATCTTCGAATCCGTAAAAGCTCTATTTTTCAAGTTCCTCGCGCATGAGGCGATTTATTTTTTGCTGTCGCAAGTGCTAAATCCCCATTGCTCGCACCTCAGACTTGTTGGGTACATATGTTTCTAGGGTGGGACTGTTTTTTGTTTATATGCATATATATGTTGCTTCAAACAATACTACTGCATTGTAATATATATATATATATATATATATATATATATAATTATATATATATATATATATATATATACGTATGTGCGTGTGTGTATATGTAGAGAACGAGAGAGAGATAAGAAAGAAAGAGTTGCCATCAAAGTTTATTTAATCTAACGGGTATCAGTTAACGTTACCTTAGCTTGAACGATAGTGAGCTTTTCTGGATAAGGCTAAATCCTTAAGAGCGGGGGTTGATGTAAAATCGGGTACTCGGAGCCCTGCGCTACGATTGAATTGCTCCATCATATATATTATTCTTATTATATGCTTCTTTTAGAATTTTAATTATCAGATGTTTTAGCTTCTAAACAGTTTATGAATTATTCCTTATTACTTTTTTCTTCATATACCGATTTCTCCTTCATCTACCTTTTTTTTTATTATTCCCAGATAATCATGGGTCTGAAAAAGGAAAAGAGAAGTTCTGGAAGTTTGTTGGACTTGTGGAAACTCGAGCGATAATCGACGTTTGCAGTTTATGTATTCCAGTAGTTTCGAAGGGCGGGCCAAACAATCCCTGAGTGCTGTCGTTCTCTGGCTCTCTGTCTTTTCTCTGCTTCTGTCTTGTTTTTACAAAGTAATGAGTGCCTTTCTTTTTACTACGTTTTCCGGGGTGGTTGGGATTTTTTTTCTTCACTTCATTGCCTTTCTCAACAGGGTTGGCAAGATTAAACTCAAACTGATTTAATCAGTGATTAAATCAGTGATTTTTTTTATTAGAAAAATCATGATTTTTTTTTTATTTTCGGTGTGGAGGTTCATAAAAACTTAAGCATAACTGTGCTGCATCTATTCATTTTGATAAAAAAAAAAAAAAAATTGCAAGTACATGCTTTTGGCCAGAACTGGAAACCTAAAAGATAAATCAATAGTAATTCTACCATAAAATACATTTTGCGGTAAAAAAAAAAGGATTGAAAAAGCATCTAGCAAATAAAAAAACAAATAAATATAAAATAAATCACTGATATTCTATTTTTAAAAAAATCACGAACCCTGGTTTCTAATCGCTTTTTAAGAAAGCACTACTGGTTCTGTGCGTTTATTTGTATCGACGGTGTATACCTCGTGGTATTCACCCATGCAAGTGCTGACAAGCCCCAGCACTGTTTCAACTTCTTTATTCGACTAGCCAGTAAGAGAGCGAAATGGTTTCGTATCAGTATACGATTATTTTAGGTGGTAATTTAGCTCGTTATGTCTCTCCTTGCGAAGATTCGCAAATGATGGTTATTTTTTAGATTATTTTTGTTTTACCCTTTAGTTGCTTTAATTTGAACGAAAGAAAATCAGAGTTATGGAAGCTGACAAGTGAGAACGGAATTTGTGAAAGGATCCAAAGGCTGAAGTGTTATAATAACCCAACATGTAACGGTTATGTGTACATGGTAACTATTCTTTATAATATATTGAAGTACACTTTATATATATATATATATATATATATATATATATATATATATATATATATATATATATATATATATATATATATATATATATGTACACATATATACACATATATATACATCGAGCTACAAATGTCTTTTAATATCGAATTCGCTCTACCTCGGAATTAATATATTTTCATATATGCTTAACCGAAGTGGGAATTTTTTAGGCGATGAGAGACTTGTAGGCGCCCGGGAGCCGACAAGTCTTTTTATCGCCTAAAAAATTCCCCTTCGGTTAAGCATATAAAGAAAATATATTAATTCCGAGGTAGAGCGAATTAGATATCAAAGACATTTGTAGCTCGATGTATGTATATGAATCATGGTAATGTGATATGACTTATGTATATATATATATATATGTGTGTTATATGTGATATGTATATGTATATGTATATGTATATGTATAATATATATACATTGATAGTCAAGTCAGATTTATTGACATTGAATATATGCATCCCTCTTTTGACCCAGTTCATAAACTTCATGACTGTTTATTTCTAATTTTATTCTCATGTTACGAGTTTCTCTTTAGGTTCTCTTGTATTTACCATCCCTCTTCTTTCTTCGTTCGCCTCTCATCTCCCCTAATCTTGTTGGTAAATATTTCCCAATTAAACGCAGTAATCTGAATTTACTGTGCATTACTCTCCAAATTTCCTGTTTCTCGCTGCATTTTGGCAGGTCGTTTTCCATTATTTCAGATTCTCTCTCTCTCTCTCTCTCTCTCTCTCTCTCTCTCTCTCTCTCTCTCTCTCCTTTCGTGACAGCTCTCACATTCTTTCCATAAAGATACTTCTTTGCGAAGTTGAATACTTCTTTCAAACTTCTAGCTCCTCTCTCCCTTCTTGTTCCTCCCGCTCGGCGAGACTTGAAAGCCTGAGGATGCTTTTAGCGGCGAAGATCAGTGTTTGGCTCCTTGGCCAGTTCTTGAAGATAAACAGTCGCTTTATTCAGCGGCATTCCAACATGTATGCCTTGGGTAAATTCGCCTTGGGATGAATAAAAGTTCGTCTTCTCTTTAAACTTTCGAAATATTATTTCCAGTCATTTTATTCCCCAGCTTTTATAAATATTGATTGTATATCAAAATTATAGAATTTACGATCATACCTGCTCATACTCATTAGATTTCTCAGTCTCTTAACGCCTCTGAGAATACATTTTCAGTATCTTCAAGGTTATTGTCTTTGTTGTGGTTCTCCTATTACATAATAGTCTAATATTCCTCAAAGAATAATAAAAAAATATTATCAGAGCCTTATGACTATTTCTTGGTGTTGAGCGTTATCTTCAATAATCCTGTGCAATATTTAACATCATGTAACGGCATAATTCATATATAAAGTAGGTATAAGTTTGTGTTCTTTAAAATATACTCTTCTCTGTACTTTAGTTAATAATTACCGTTTTTGTAAGTAAGGTTTTGAATAATAAATTGTGTATGTGAGGATAGAAAAATTACCAGATTGAATTCATACTCATATTTTATAGAACTTGTTCCGCACCCATTCCATAATATTGATGACGCTATCCCAAACATAATATATTGCAGTTGAACGTTTACTCGTTTCCGTTGGCTATAAAGCAAAATTGCTGGTAATATGAAATGTCAGATAATTGATTTTACAAGGCTCCATAGGTATATAACAGCTTCAGAAAATAATTCTAATTTACAAGGCTCCATAGGTATAATAACAGCTTCAGAAAATTTTTCGATTTTACAATGCAAAAGTATAAAAAGTGAATCATCTCTCTCTCTCTCTCTCCGTCAGAATCACGTCTAAAAATGGGTGCATATTAAGTTTCTTATTTTATATTTATTTACTTATGCGTGCTTTGCTGTGGCTGTTTATGTCGAAAACAGGAAGCTCTTCCGTCTTAACAAACGAGGCACTTATATCAACCTTATTTCATCGAGTATTTTAAATGTGAATATTTATTTGAGCTGATTTAAAAAAAAAAATTTCATGGCTACGAAGTTTGTTATGCGCTTAAACCAATATTCTTTTGAAATACTTAATATTGAGGCTTAGATATTGTTGTTCCTGCATAATTTCCATGTTCAATACAAACCAGGTCTCGAGTAAGGAAGATGCGATAGCTGAGTGTGGTTTTGAGACTTGTGGCATTTTCTAATTAGTGTAAATGGATCTGTCGTGCTTTTAGTGAGTCAAAGGAGTGCTTCGTTTAAATGCTAAGATGACTTGAGTGATACTTGAGAATTTATACAAACCTTAGTTCGATATAGGTCTGTGTTCAAAGTTCATTATTATTCAGATATTTTGGGATATATGTTTATACATAAACACACGTAAATGCACACACACACATATACGCAAAAAAGTATACCCATACACGCACACATACATACATATATATGTGTGTGTTTGTAATTTACAACACTATTTAGAAAATATTGCTAAAAAAAATAGTACAATAAGAACCTTTGCTAGTGAATAGGACTTTTATTTCCTCAAGGGCATTAAACTCTGTACCTGTCTATCTGTCTGTCTGTCTCTCGCACATAAAGATCATTCATCTCAACATGAGCTGATGATAGTCCTTATAACTCCCTTTTCACCACAAGTTCTCATCATGAATTACATATTTTTTTGCTATCTTTATTTTTTTTATAACAGTTCGTATTTTCCAAGTATTTTAAAAAATTTTAATCTGGAAATTAACAATTTCCGTCTTCTGTTTCTATAGTTATTAAAACTGAGGTCAAGATTTTGAGACTGAATAGAAATCTTCCTGCTTATGGCAATTTTCGGTCTGTGTCTCCTGGCTATAGGAATTTTACTCTCTTTAATCATAACACTGGGCCTTAAAAATGCTACAGATTTAAGGATAGAGGGGCGCCCTTCATCATAACAACTTGGAATTCTTTTAATTTGAATTCTCTCTCTCTCTCTCTCTCTCTCTCTCTCTCTCTCTCTCTCTCTCTCTCTCTCTCTCTAAATATTCAGGAAATTTTCGGCGGAGCTTGTGGGTATTTGGCCTTTTTTACTCTTTTCTTTTTTCCATTTTTTTGGTGAGCAAAATATGCAGCTAATTAACCTCGTTAATCCGCTCCCCATTCACCGTTTACCTAGAATAATGCTTCATTTGGATCCATTATTCCCGGAATCCCACTTGAGAAAATATTAACCAAAATATCCCGCGGTCGTCGGGGTGAGATTTCCTGACTGACTTTTTAAAAGTTCTTTTATGCTCTTTCATTACGTGAAATATGATCTTTTCCACAGACAAGGGTTGTTATTCCCACTATATCATGTTTTTATATATAATGCCAAACCAAAAATGAAGGGTCCGTATTTAATTAATGCAATTTTATTTTTAGAGGAAGTTTTTAATCTCATGCTTGGGAATTGATTATATATATATATATATATATATATATATATATATATATATATATATATATATATATATATATATATATATATATATATATATATACTTATACACACAGACATATACATATATTGTGGGTGTGCATATGCATGTATACATACACACACACACACACACACACACACACACACACACATATATATAATATATATATATATATATATATATATATATATATATATATATATATATATATATATATATATATGTAATGTAATATATATATATATATATATACTATATATATATATATATATATATATATATATATATATATATATATATAGTAATTATTATCACATAACAATGACCTTCATCTCTCAGACATTTTTCTACAAAATAAATTAAAAAACAGTATATCAGTGACACTCCTTGTAAGTTGGCATATTAAAGATATGCTCTAAAACTTGAAAAACAAAAATTGATAGTTAAAGAAAAAAAATCTATATCTCAGTCAGACGAGTGTTACTATAAACGTGTGAAAGGTGAATGACCAAAGTTTTATCTTGATTATGTTCAGCTTCATCATAAAATCAGTAAGCGTTTGTGAGCGTACAATGCCCTACATTCAGTGCCTCCACAAATTCAAAAATTTTGAAATATCGAGAGGACCCTATTTTTTTTATTGTAAATTCAGAAAGTGTTGTCCGGAGTCTTCTGATCAAGACACTGAAAATATTCTTTTAATCACACCTTTATGCTTCAGTCATTCTTAATCATTCTTCTGGTGTAGTTGTAATGCTAATCCCTTAGATAGTTAACAACGAAATCTTTGATCACAAGAAACCAGATAACCAGTTTATTGATTGCTCTTTTGTATAATTCATAAAAATTTATACATTCTAATTACGTTTTATGAAAGTGAAAATCCGGATAGTCTCTCTCTCTCTCTCTCTCTCTCTCTCTCTCTCTCTCTCTCTCTCTCTCTCTCTCTCAGGAGAGTCCTGTAAGAAGTGTCTCTTAAAAAGCCTTTCCACTTTGTACCGCCGAAGTTAAAGTAATTCCGAAGGAGAACAATTGACTATGAAATAAAAGACGTTTGTCAGGGAGACCTTGATTTTTTTTTCTTCTTTTTTTACAGGAACTTTAAAGTAAGTGCCTGCATATGCAAGTTGCGGAACCTAATCTCTTAGGGGTCCCGGAAAGAATTTCGAATAGGATGTTTTTGTCTTTAGCAAGGTATAGTTGAGAAAATGTTAGGATTTTTGCTTATGCACTTTCAAAAGTACGCTATGGTTGATTTTTATACGTTCCATATGCAAGTTGCGGAACCTAATCTCTTAGGGGTCCCGGAAAGAATTTCGAATAGGATGTTTTTGTCTTTAGCAAGGTATAGGTGAGAAAATGTTAGGATTTTTGCTTATGCACTTTCGTACATTTTTTATATTTTTTCCTTTTGATTATCTGTCGATTACTGAAACATACTAGTAAAATCTGTTTGCAATGATTTTTCTGGAGAGGAGAGAATATTTAACTTCTTTATTTATTCAATTAATCTTGTTTTCTCATATACGTTTTAACATAATTTTTTCACAAGGCCCATTACAGAGCTCTCTCTCTCTCTCTCTCTTTCTCTCTCTCTCTCTCTCTCTCTCTCTCTCTCTCTCTCTCAATGTGAGGTATCCATCCTTACATGCATACAGATCAGGTGATACAAATGATTCATAGTAGACACTTTTGAAAAAAATATTGAACGTTCTGTAGTTTTAATAATGTAGTAAACGTATGAAAAACATAACGCATCGCAAAGCCCTAAGAGACTTACGTAGAGAATGGCAAATCATTTTTGCCGAGTGTGGAAAGTGGGCATACTGAGTCATTTCACTTATTATTTTTTATCATTTCTCTTTGTAATTCTTTCATTAAAAATTACACATTCATTTTAAAAGTCACACATTTTAAAGTGCCTTCCCTTTCAGCATGTAACTATTCAATTTACATTTTCTTTTCATCTGCATGCGTAGATGTTGTTGTTTGAGATTAAGCTGGCCTTATGCCAGCACGGGCTCTTGTCCTAGAGCAGGCCGTAGTTGCGTAGCATACAAGTGAGTCTGTTCCCGTGAAGACATTTCTAGTCTTTTTTCGCTTAGAATAAAGTAACGCCATTAACGGTTCAAAAGATAAAGTCAAAACATTAAGAGTATGCCTAGATAGCAAGATAAACCCCTTTTCTTCTAATTTTTCTTTACTTCCTGATATTCTTCTCACCGATAGATAGGGAATCTTACCTCTCAAAGCTTAAGGCGTTTTGCTCTGAAGGATACCTTCCCGTCAGAGCTCCTCGATTCTTATCCTTAGCGCCCCCCCCCCCCCTCTCTCTCTCTCTCTCTCTCTCTTCTCTCTCTCTCATCTCACTCATACACACACACACACACACACACACACACACACACACACACACATATATATATATATATATATATATATATATATATATATATATATATATATATATAATATATGTATATATATATATAACATACATACGTACAGGTGTGTGTTTCTATTAATATTTTTAATCAATTCTTTATAAAATCCCTTCATAACTGTCGTTATTTGAATCATGTCCATAACGTTTGGACTTTTTCTGCAAAACATTCTACAACATGAAGGACATGAATTTCCTTTTTGGCGAATAATTTAGTGAGTGTAATCTATCGCTACTCAAAACATTACTTCAACGTTTCCCTTATGAAAGATTCATTGAGCCGTATCCTATAGCAAAATGACTGACCTGAAATTGCTTGCTTTTGTTTATTATTTCATCCAAAGACCGATATGAGTCCCTGCAGTTGTTGAATGTAGGCGGACGAACAGCTGCGCATACCAGTGTCTATACATAAGCAGTAACATTCTTGGCGTATATTCATGAAAAGTTAAGTACGTATGCTAAATTTAGGAAGAACGAATGAAAACCACTGCTTTCGACATGTCGAGCTTTAAAATTAACTTATCATTTTTTTTAGTTTTCTATGTATTTATTATTTATTTAAATATTTATTTGTTTATTTTTTGCAGAATTTAATTTTGCCGCTAAATAAACTAAATTTTCCAACTTGTTCCCGCACCTACGAGCTTCAGCCTTCCCATGGTTCACGCTTTGTACCCTGTTGTCATCACCCAAGATTGCTTTAAACTATTTACATTGTGAACTAGATGAGAGAGAGAGAGAGAGAGAGAGAGAGAGAGAGAGAGAGAGAGAGAGAGAGAGAGAGAGAGAATTTCAGATTCGTGCATGCAGCGCACAATTCCTCGGCTTGAGTGAAAAATTGCGCTGGCTTAATAACACACTGATAGTAAGAGAACAGAAAGATTTTAGTTAAAAATTAGGTGTGAATTTAAAATTAATATTTTGATTAAAATAGTAAAAGTCATGTATGCAGCAATGCATATGTTATTCAGTATATGAGAATTTTTTTACTTTATATTGAAACAAATGTTTATATTTTTTGCTATACTCTTTATTTCAATATTTATTCCCTTTGCATGAAAAGAGAGAGAGAGAGAGAGAGAGAGAGAGAGAGAGAGAGAGAGAGAGAGAGAGAGAGAGAGCATTCATTTACCCTCTCTGCCAGTAATATCAAATTTGTTCTAAATAACCTACTAGTATTTTTGTTTTGTTGATCCCCAATTTTATCTTATAAATGTTAATGGCGCGATTCAAGATGTTTCGGGGTAAGAGAAAGCAGTTCAAGAATCTAAAAGCAATTTTTGAACAGGAAATACCTAGTCAGGTTGAGGTTTTAGGCGAAGAATCAGTGCATAACACAAAAAGCTTTAGTGACCAGCATAATACCTTATAATTAATTAGCATCACAATTGTTTTGATATTATTGGGTATGCCTTTTGCTTTGATGTATCCGAAAATTGCCGTTCGCGTGCCTGTACTCCCTAAAGATACTTGTAACTAAAAAGAAACACAACAGAAAAGAATTAAAAAAAGGGTTCCCCTCTGAAATCAAATGTAATTCCCTTCCATACTCAAGGAGGAACCACAAATATATTTGACATCTCTCCTGTGCCGAGAAATATTCAAGAAAGCGAAGCCTCACTTGGGAATATATAAATGAGATGCCTGGCATTTATGAGATGATCTACTTAAGGCAGGCGATTCATTGCGTAAGCAACCCTTTCATTACGATTTGATATTTGTAGGCACCCCAGAGCCACGGCATATAATGTACACAGGTGGCACTCTAAACGTCAGATTACTCGCTACGCGAATTGCCAAGATTAAAACGCTGAAGAAAGTGATATCTGGCAGTCTGAGGATATGTTGGTTGGTGATATCTGGCAGCCTGGGTACAGGTTGGTTGGCGTGATGTCGAAGGTGAAAGAATGGCTGCTTCAAAGAGAAATGTTTTCT
>NC_087203.1:93391121-93403621 GCF_015104395.2 Macrobrachium nipponense | reverse complement strand
TGAATATTGTCCAATCGAAGTAATACTATTGGATCGTAAGAATTACTAGTTATTCAAAATATTACCTTCCGTAATTCAATCGAAAACTAGTAAAAGCGAGATTAATGATCGTTTTATGAGTTATGAGGCCTCTCGATGCTGATGAATCCAGATTCTCTTCATTGATAAAGACTCCTTCGGAAACTGGAATGTCTATATATATATATATATATATATATATATATATATATATATATATATATATATATATATATATATATATATATATATATATATATATATATATATATATATATATATATATATATATATATATATATATATATATATATATATATATATATATATAAATAAAATACAATATAAGATTGCAACGGATTATACGGTAACGGAAGTAGAGATCGTCAAAGAGAGAGAGAGAGAGAGAGAGAGAGAGAGAGAGAGAGAGAATTTCGTACCTGGTATTCAACTGACTGTATTGGGTTGCAGCGCCAGGTACAGATGGGCAAGAGACTATAGCTGGTTCACTTAAGGTAGATTCTTGGATGAGCCGTATGCTTGCGAGACTTTGTTTTGTTTTGGCGGCCGCTGATTGGCTGGTATCGGAGGTAGGCAGCTCCCAGCCAATCAGCTCCCGCCAAACAAACGTCTCGTAGCATAGAGCTCACCCAGAATCTACCTTAAGTGAACCACCTATAATGGATTCAACACTCGGTAAATATATGTATATATATATATATATTATATATATACATATTACATACTATATATAGTATATATATATATATATATATATATATATATATCTATATATATATATATATATATAGTATATAATCTATATATATATATCTATATATATATATATATATATATATATTTATATATATATATATATCTATATATATATATATATTTATATATATATATATATTTATATATAGTATATATATATATATATATATTATTATATTTTTATATATATCTATATATATATATATATATATATATATATCTATATCTATATATATCTATATATCTATAGTATATGTATATATGTTTACCTCGAGTGTTGAATCCATTAGTCTCTTGCCCATCTGTACCTGGCGCTGCAACCCAATACAGTCAGTTGAATACCAGGTACGAAATTCTCTCTCTCTCTCTCTTTGACGATCTCTACTTCCGTTACCGTATAATCCGTTGCAATCTTATATTGTATTTTACCTTTTATTTTCTAGTGTATAGATAACGACCCTGCATATGCTTATAGCTCCTTTTAGTCTATCGCCTAATTTGTACTGCCTTCCTATTTCTTGTACGAGCTATTTGATTTTTTTTATCTTGATTAGCAAGAAGGGTCGACATCCTTCGTTTATTTTTTCAGCAATTTTACGGAAATAAACCCCTTTGTTTTCATCGTTAACATATAGAAAATCGAGATACACATGTAATTGACACACGTACAACGCCTCAGTGGCGTGGTCGGTTTGATCTTGGCCTGCCACCTCGGTGGCGTCGAGTTCAATTCTCGGGCATTCCATTGAGGCGTCAGAGATGTGTATTTCTGGTGATAGAAGTTCACTCTCGACGTGGTTCGGAAGTCACGTAAAGCCGTTGGTCCCGTTGCTGAATAACCACTGGTTCCGTGCAACGTAAAAACACCTTACAAACAAAAAACAAAATAACAATGACACTCGTACGTCAGCTATGCAGATGCTAGATATTTAACATCATTCCCATAAGTCCTCGCGGTCATCATTTTAGATACTACATTTCTGAAGTGGAGATTGCTGAAAACGTTTGCAGAAATACTTTAGACTCACTACAATACTGATTGAACTAAACTTGGCAAGGGATATTTAGACGCTTTTTGATAAGAGCGTGACAGTTGGAATGAATTGGTGGGTCCCTTTGAAGTCACTTTGAAGAGTGTTTTATTAAGAGGACAATGTCGCAGTCGTGTGTGTAGGGGCTGCGACAAACTTCTGTTGAAGTTTTCTTGAAGGTGTATGAGCTATTAATTTGAAAGTATTCAGCACTCTGGGGTCATTCTTGGTTCGAGTTTAAATATGGATAGTCGTTGTTATCTGGTTCTTTTCTCAGGAGCTACGATTTATTAGTGGTTTGATAATATTTGTATATATATATATATATATATATATATATATATATATATATATATATATATATATAATATATATTACATACATATTTTATGTATATACAAGCATAAAGTAGAGAGATATCAGATTGGATGATAATTTCATGCACATATGCCAGTGTAACCTGTTGAGAGTGAAATTATTCGTTGAGTGATGTTCCATTTGAATAATTTAACGATAGAATATGGAAATGTTGTTCTACTCACAGCTTCTATAAGTGACACGATAATTGCCAAAGCTTTTGTCTGCCCTCTTGTCAATATTTACAAAATATATTGAGGTTACGTAGCTGCGCGTAAGCCCCCCTCACTCTTTTAGTGTATGGGCACCACATTAGTAGGACACCCACTATAAGAAATTTTTTCTTAGTAAATCTTAATGATTAAGATTTACTAAGAAAAAATGTCTTATAGTGAGGTGTCCTACTAATGCGGGTGCCCATACACTAAAAGAGTGACGGGCTTACGCGCAGCCACAGTAACTCAATATATTTTGTAAATATTGAAAAGAGGGCAGACAAAAGCTTTGGCAATTATCGTGTCACTTATAGAAGCTGTGAGTAGAACAACATTTCCATATTCTATAGTTAAATTATTCAAATGGAACATCACTCAACGAATAATTTCACTCTCAGGCAGGTGACACTGGCAAATATGCATGAAATTATCATCCAATCTGATATCTCTCTCACTTTATGCTTGTATATACATAAAATATGTATGTAATATATATATATATATATATATATATATATATATATATATATATATATATATATATATATATATTTATATATATATATATATATATATATATATATATAGATATATATATATATATATATATATAAATAAATGGTTTTTTGCCACGAAGGAAAAAATGAAAAACGAGTTGGCCGAGTACTTTCGGTCCTATTCGGACCCTTTACTCAGTAAAGGGTCCGAATAGGACCGAAAGTACTCGGCCAACTCGTTTTTTCATTTTTCCTTCGTGGCAAAAAAAAAAAACCTTTATTTATTCATAGCATCACGTTTTATATACTTCGTGATCAAGTTATTCATATTTATATATATATATATATATATATATATATATATATATATATATATATATATATATATATATATATATTACATACATATTTGATGCAATCGGTTTTCTGTCGGTTTAGCAATTCCTGAAACCATAGGGCGCACATTACCGTATCCTGTTCTTAAGTTGCAAAGTACGAAGGACAAATGAAGTGTTAAGTATTCATTTCCAATGGGTGTGAATGTGTTAGAAGAGAGAAGGTTTGTATAATTAGTAAGGATAGAAAGCTGAATAGTTTGGCAGCGACAGGAAGGTGAAAAAGCAGTGTGTTTATGAATGAGAAAGACAGTTTGTCGCTAAAGAGGCTGAGAGATGAAGGGCAAAGAAAGACAGTTTGTTTCTAAAGAGGCTGAGAGATGAAGGGCAAAGAAAGACAATTTGTTTCTAAATAGGCCAAGAGATGAAGGGCAAGGGAATGGACTGTGACTGTTTGGTAAGGAAGACTACTAGACCGGTGAAAGAGCACCAGTGTATTACTTTAATAACTATAACAAAATATTTAGTTGTGATTGCAAGTATTTAAAGCTTGGTTTTTCTTGGAGGTTTAATTGTATAGTTGCTGAATTTTGCAATCCCCTCTTCTAGTCCTGTCATTTCATTTGTCTGTCTTGGATCAAACTCATCTATTTCACTGAGCCATCACAACTGCATTTAAAGCAATATTCCCCCCACCCTCCCATTTAAATTTATATCTGCCTTGATATTCACTTTAACCAAGTAGTGACTATGTGCAGCTCCAGTCGTCAGCTTCCATCACAATTTTCTCTTTTTAATGCATATTTATGATTATTCTTCTTCTAAAACCCGGCGTCAATACCCTAGGTGTTTTGACGCCAGTTTTAATAGACATAAATTAATCAATTATCCTAAGTCCTCTATTTTCAGGGATAAAGGCCTTTTCCAGACATATTTCCCGAAGGTTCTCTTCAATTATTTAATTCAATACCAAAAGAATTGACCATCGCTCTTGTCATTTTATCTTTGTGTCACTAAATGCCAAAGTCCACCTTTATTCCACCTTTCTCTCACACCTTCATTCCTCGCACCGTTAGACTGAGGAACAGCCTCCCAGACGATGTCGTGCAATTGGAACTTCAGAGGTTCAAGCGAAGGTGCTATGCAGTACTGCCTTAATACTAATCTCCTTACATTTTAATAAATTTTGATCTATTTGTTAATTTATTACTGATTTTTTTTCTTTTTTTTAATCAGTGGGCATCCCTTTTTTTCTGTATTTCCCTTTACCTCCTCTTACTTTTCCCTAACAAACACCATATTCTATGGAAAATTTGAATTTCAAGTCAGTGGGCCCTTTGGTGGCTTGTTCCATATGAATAGGTTTCGTCTTCTGATAATAATGACAATCTCGTTGAGTAGATCACTATTACTTATACCTTTCATCCATACTGCTCCACTCATATTCAAGAAACCGACGTAATGGTTCATTATTCCTTTGGGATTTTTTATGCAATATTTATATAAGGTATGGGGTTGCAAACCCCATTCCTCCTGCCATTTGATGACAGTCACTCCATGAAGAACATCAAGAATGATATCAGTTCCTTTATGGGCATCGAACAGAGGTGAAAAGCCTGGTTGTCACTCTCCTCAAGGGGTGTCTTCTGCCAGTTAGAGGGCATTTCCTTCTTCCCAGAAGGTTAATAGTGTAGTAGTGTCCAATTTGATCAACTCCTCAGTATCTAATGTATGTTTGCCTTTAGCCTGAGAGGTGGACTCATCCGTCATTTTGGATAATTACTTTTCCCATGAGTTTCATAAGCTTCCACAATGAATACCTATGCCTCATGATACACGAATCTCAACCCATTCGTCAATTCCAGGACAGTAGTGCCGGCTAGTACCACTTATTTTTACAGCGGTGGAAGACATTTTCATGACCTGATCAACTATACTATATTACAATACATACATACATGCATACATACATACATACATACATACATACATACATACATACATATATATATAATATATATATATATAATATATATATATATATATATATAGTATATATATAATATACATATATATTATTATATATATATATATATATATATATATATATATATATATATGTATATGTGTATATGTGTATATTATATATATATATATTATATAATATATATATATATATATATTATATATATATATATATTGTATGTATGTATATATGATGGATAGATAGAGATAGGGGGCATGGAAGCCTTATTAGGGATTCTGTGGAGTGAACGACGGGCTTTTGACAAGAAACCAGGCGTGGAAGGTCGACGGAAAATCATATTTTGGGAAGAACTACCAAAATCCAATTTTCAGAAATGCTTACTGGGTATTCCTCCGGTTTGGGTCGAGGGAACGAAAATAAACAAGAATTTTTCTTCGGTTTGTCTTCCATTTTATTTATTTATATTTTTTTGCTTTCTAATTTTTTTTTTATTAGTTACGTGAGAACTAAAGTGAATAAAATAAAATCCAAAATGATTGTCTTGCTGAGATGTATTTTGAGCAAGTTTGTTCTGTATATTTTGTATTAAAAAAGGGCTAACCCGTTGTTGGTCTTATTGTGAGTTTTATTGACTTTATGTTTTTGCATATTTTTCCCTACTTTTCTCATGCTCCTTACTGTTTCTCGTGTCTTATGAACATCATGCTCTTATTGGCATGTTCCTTATAAATGGGTAGAAATTATGAATAACATGAAATGTGTGTTCTTTTTGTTCAATTAACAATTCACTTGCAAAGTTTGATTCGAAAAATGAAGCACGTCATCCAATCGAACACTAATCAGGTACGATATTGGCACCTTTGTTTGTTCTGCCGGGGCGGGGAATTTTTGTTTTCCAGTTACTGCGCCAGCTACGGCTGAATTTTATCCCACCGTTTGGTAAAAATGCGATAATTTTGTTATATTCCAAGTTGCCCAAGCTTTATTTATAAATGCTTGAACCAAGAGACCGGCGAAGTTGTCAGAGTATAGTTGACTCTTCTCAACACGTGAGGTGGCAGGTATCGCAAAAGCATTTTTGGAGACAACCCGTGTGTTATCATTTTCATTTCTTCACCCTGATCATGTGGTCGGGGTACTCATCATTACTATAAAAACTACTTACTTTCAAACCAAAGCTGACTTACTTCCCTGTAATCAAAAGGTTTTCGTCTTAATTTCAATATGGAACCTTAAGACATCCATTGCAATATGACCTCATTACGGCAACATTTAGGATGCGTTACTATGGAATTGCCATAGTCACTTTAACCCCTTACTGTAGAATTTGGGTGTCCGCAAAATGTACATATGCTCGTAGTCTCTAAGTTCAAGGGATCTTCGTTACTCCAGATTCGTTAAGCTTAACAAAAAGGATACACTTGAGGCAAATTGTAATAGCCTGACAGCAGCCAGTTTCCATGACATTTCTAATGCCTTTTTCATTTATATGGAAATTTGGACAATTATCTGGTTATAATTGATATACAAATGTTTGCTTTACTACATTAACGGAACCCAATTATTTAACAGCTAAGCCGATGTTATTTGAACCCTAGAAGCATATGGAGGTCATTTAAACGTGTATCGTTGATTATTATAAAGTACCACTGTATCATGCCTTGTGCTGCTAAGGGTTTTTCTGGCCCCCCCCCCCCCCCCCCCCCCCCCCACCCCCCCCCCCCCCCCCAAAAAAAAAAAAAAAAAATATATATATATATATATATATATATATATATATATATATATATATATATATATATATATATAGGATCCCTACAGGGTTCCATAAGTGGAACACTGATTTTTTTTTCAAGACAAATTTATAGGATTCCTATAGTGTCCCATAAAAGGAACACTGACTTTTTTTTTTTTTTTTTTAGAAAAAGGAAAATAAAGAAAACACCATTATATTATGCTGATATATAGAAAGTTGCATAAATTATTGCTCATAGTTATGTACAGCAATATACCCCTTTGTGTTTATGGGTAATATCGTGTCTAAAATGGATTAGGGAAATACTATAGTGTCAGTATTTAGACTTGTGCACAAAATTCTTATCACTAAAACAATTAGGTTTATTGACCTTTGGTTAGTAATACTGAATCTGATTGGTATTCAAGAACTGGTAAGAGTAGGTTAATAACATGTACGCAATGTGTATGCAAAAAAGCGCAATTAGGTGCCTGACATTTATTTTTAAAGGGAACATTTTTGCGTTAATCTTATCATATTATATGGTTGGCATTAATTTTTCAAGAACTAAGAAATACTGAATGTTTGTGTCGGTATTCACTGAATGCCTGTTTAATTCCTAATAGTAATCAAGCATGAATATAGTTTATATAACAATAAATGTTTTCAAAAAGTAAATTAAGCATATTAACTGGAAAGCTCCTACAAGATTATTTTGGGACAGAATATTAAGAACAAACATTTGCATGCATTTAGGTATTTTCAAAATATAGAAATATTTATGTTTTGCGAACAATTAGAAATCAGATTACCAGTCCTCTAGGGAGACAAATTGGCTTAAATGTAATAACTCAAGTATTTTTCAAATTAAAAAGAAAAAAAGTCTTAAAAATATTCTATGTTTATTAATGTTGTAATGCGTTTGTAATTTGAAGGTAATTATTCATTGATTAAAACATAATTGCTCGTAATATTTCAGTTATGATTTTCCCCTATCCTAAAATATATTGCAGTTTTTTACAGGTCGCATTTGATCACTTAGTGGAAGTTTTATCGTGGGGCAAGATAAATGAACGATGTTTGCTGTTGCAATATGTAGGTAATTAGAATGAATAGAATATAAACAGAACCTCTTGATTTAAGATAAGAGGTTTTAAGAAGTATTGATACTTTCAAATGTCATTTTTCGCAAATGCCATGCTAACGACCAGACACACATACACACACACAGCACAAAAACCACACACACACACACACACACACACATATATATATATATATATATATATATATATATATATATATATATATATATATATATATAATATGCATATAGATATATATATATATATATATATATATATATATATATATATATATATATCTATGCATATACATATTATAATATATATATTTATATATATATATATATATATTAATATCTATCTATATATATATATACTATATATTATATATATATTGGTAATATGCATAGATATAATATTAATCTATTCTATATTTATTCTACTATATATATATATATACTACTATCATATATATTTATATATATATATATGTAAATATATGTATAATGCTATGAGTTATTATATACTATATATCATCTATATAATATATCTATAATAATATATCTATATAAATATATATATGTATATATAACTATGTATATGTGTGTGTGTGTGTGTGTGAATTTTTATCACATCACGTTGGCCTGGTCGGTAACTCCACTAAAGTCTTTCATAATTCTGTTCTGTTTAATATATATGAAAACATGAATTCCCAGGTAGAGCGAATTGGATATTAACGACATGTGTAGCTTAATGTGGTGTGTGTTGTGTGTGTGTATATATATATATATATATATATATATATATATATATATATGAAAGGCCTAGGGTTTTTGATTAGTAAATATATTGCCAATATGTTCGCTGTGATCTATGGAATGTGGAGAAGCAACGACCCGAAGAAAGCTGACCAAAGGGTTTTTGTGGATGGCGTGAGATAAAAACTGCATAGTTAGACAAGTCAATGTACTCAGTTCATGAACTCTTCTCAAAGTGCCTTTGTGAAACTGTTGCAGCCAGTAATTGTGAGGCGCTAACAAACTGTGCGTTTGTGTGCGTGTGCGCCTCTTCCTTTTAAATTCTATGATTCGCAAGTCTATGGGGGATTTTGATAGAGGCGTCTTTGAGAGAAAGGCAGGATGCCGTGTGCTTCACCGGGAATCTCTTTTATAATATAGTGCTTTAAATATTCCGGCTGCTTGGGTGAGTTTTGATCTTGTTTTTAGCCAAAGAGTGGCTTGTTTATCTATTTGACATTTTTATATGGATATCAATCTTTAATCTCTGATTGTTAAACTTGTGTGTGTACTTATGGGGTGTTTATGTGTCTTTGAAACAGATGGTTCTAGCAGAACCACCATGGGGGACCGAGAGGGAGTCCCGATAGGGAAATAGACTTTTGGTGACTAAATACCCTTTAGACATTTTGTTGGGTTTTAATTGAGTTGATTCATTATTTATTCATTGTTAATAAATGTATCTTTGTAATGCAACTCTCTCATTTTGGTTACCTGTTAGAGTGGAGAGAAAGAGGTGAAGAGAGAGAGAGAGAGAGAGAGAGAGAGAGAGAGAGAGAGAGAGAGAGAGGGAGAGAGAGGTATCGGTGCTAGAGAGAGAGAGAAGGGAAAGTTTTTTTGTTTGCCTGACGCTCGAGTACACGTTTACCAAATGATAATGAGGTTTATTTGTCTTCATAACCTCATTACAGGTTTGGTGGCAGCTAGTGAAAAAGCAGTATAAAAGTTTTTTTTTTTTATGTGCCTGGAACGCCAATGAAGAGATGGGTGACCAGTTAAATGTAGAGGGGATTGTTAGATCTCAGTTGCTAAGTGAAGGGGGCAGAGAAATATCCGTCCGTGGGATGTGGGATGAGGAACGAAATTCTATAGTCATCAAATTTGCCCGTACCGAGATTCTCCAGGGCGTGAGAGTAACTCAGTCTGGTTTGTGAGTGAGTGTTGCCAGGTGCCATCTCGCCGATCGTGTTTTGCATTGTGCCGACGAGATTTTACGTATTCTACGCAGATTCTGGGGTGGTTTTCTCTTATTTTGGACATGTATGTTTTTTTTTTTAACTGTTACTGGTGCTTTATTTTTAATCCTGAGGGCTTTTTTTTTTTGAGACGGGTTTAAAGGAGGTCAAATTTTTTTTTTTTTTTTTCCCTTTCCCCATAGTCAATCAAAGTGACGTGTTTTCTTTATTGGTGCCTGTTTATAATAGACGTATTCGTCTTTGTTTAACACATAAGGGTGTATAAAGATGTATGCATGTGAACTGTGCTTGGATAGCATATTTCGCTTAGAGACAGAGCGGCCACACAATTTTACGGGCTCAGCACATTTCTGCTAACCGGCAGAGAGGCACGTTGCATGGGGAGGGTACTACTGGCCTCCCTAAGAGGGGATTGCTAGGAGATGGCTACTGGCATGCCTCGGGGGAGTGTTCTGTCGCTTGACTGAGGGGTGTTTCAATGCTCATTGGGGGGAAAACTTTTTTTTGTTTTTCAGTGTGGTGAACTCCTCCTTTCTTTTTTTTTCTTTGTCGGGCTGTTGGAAGACAACTTTGGCTTTGACAATGAAGGCTAAGACATCAGCTGATTGATTAGTTGATGAAGTGAAATGCCCATAGAGTCTTTTTTTTAGAAAAGAGATTTTTTTTTCTCTCTTGGATGAAGAGAAAAGGAAAAAAAATAAAAAAAAGATATTTTTTCTTTCCGTGAATGAGGAGAAAGTAGTTAACATGCACGGGATGTGTTGTATGTTTTTCCTTATTCTTTGGAAGACAAATATAATAGGGAGACACAGATTATTATTTTTTTTTTTTTTATTGTGTTGGAGGGATTACTTTGAAAATGGTGCCGAATGGTGATGCCCGGTGCCGTGAATGGTGTTGTGTCTGTGTGGGTGTGGCAATGGTGGATATCATGGTGTTGCATCTAGAGAAATTGTGTGTCATAAGGTTCAGCATTACTGTGTATGCAATTTGAATTTCAGCCTTACTTGAGATCTTTGCAAGAGAACAAAAAATTGTTGCTGTGGAGAGTTATTATTATTATTAATTAATTATTATACTTGAGATGTGTCACGGGAGGGTTGCTTAAGTATAATTATCATTACGGGAGACTTGTTTACGAGAGATTTGAGATATTTCATGGGAGATTATTTTATAATTATTACAGATAATTATTCATGGAGAATTGTTGCAATAAAATATATGGGAGAAGTCTTGTCTTAATTATTTGTTGAGTTTTTGTAACTTTGGAGAATATTTCGGTCATTCACGAGCGACGAGTTTTGCTGAATCTTGATGAATCTGGCTGAATCTTGGTGAATTGTGTTGAATCTTGCTGAAATTTTGCTGAGTTTTGTGCTGAATTCCTTGTTGGGTGAATGGGATAAGCATTAACATTAGTGATATTTTTTTTGTACTGATACTGGGTGATTTTGATGATAGCAAATTTTGGTGATTTGCTGAAAGTGATATTTCTGATACTGATCTTTTTTATACTAATACGTGGGTGTTGTAATGCCATCAAGGGTGGTGAGATCTTTTGAATTTGGGAGGAACTAACAACACATTATTTCAGTTTTTTTCTCTTTTTTATGAGTTCAGCAGATAATTGCTTGACATACGTGAGTCACGGGAGATAGTTGACAATGCTGTTGATTTTTCTTTTCTCCTTTTTTGGAAGTTAACCATAGCTGACAGCAAGTTTTTTTATCATGGGTGAATTTGAATTTATTTTTTTCTCTCCAGTTGGCGTGAATATCTTTTAATATCTCAGTTCGTGACTTTGAGTCATTATTCGGGAACGTGTTTGTGTTTCAGCTATTTGATGCTGCAGTGAGATTTACTGGAGAATTTCTTGCACTGTTTTGAATGCATACATAATGGCACTACATTTTTTTTTCCGGATATTTGTGTTCCAGAAATTGTGAGTTTTCTTGCACAATACCTTTGTTGCATTTGTGACAATTTTGTGAGAGATAGGAAACTTGGTTAAGTTTTCTAGTGACTTATGTCGTAGTGCATATGGAGAAAGTCTTGGCTAAGACACTGTGAATTTGGAGTTCTGTTGTAATGAGTTGGTGGCACATTGGTGATTTTTCTAGAATTTCCTAGACAGTTTTATTTGCCGAGTGTTTGCCCTTTTTCAGCAGTTATGCTAAATGGAGAGAGTTTTATAGTTTTTGACTATAACATTGAGTTATTCCCTGGAGAATTGAGGTATATTATTTTGGAGTTATAATTTGAGATATAATATATTGGAGATATATTTTTGGCCATTTTGATATTTGCCAATAGTGATGAGAGCTATGTTTAGTTCAATTATTTTGCAGGCATCTTTGTTGCAAATGGAGACACATTTTTGAGGAGATAGAGGGGCAATATTGTGAGTGGGTGAGCTAGATGCTTTGAGTGCACAATTTTTTGGAGATAGGATTTCATTTTTTTTTATATT
>NC_087203.1:93376121-93386121 GCF_015104395.2 Macrobrachium nipponense | reverse complement strand
TTCTTGATCCAAATATTGTGGACTGACAATGCGCAATGCTCGTAAAAACATAGAGGACAAAATTGATATTTTATGTTAAGATGGTGGCAAGAGAAGAAATGAACATAAGTTTAAGTTTGTTGGTCGGTTTCCTATAAATACTGAATTTACATTGAAATGGTTCTCTATGTATCAAAACATCTAAGAAAGGGAGGCAATTGTCTTTTCTAATTCTAGAGTAAACATATCATATATATATATATATAATATATATATATATATATATATATATATATATATATATATAATATATATATATATGATAGTGATACAAGGCACAGGGAACTACTCCAAGCGACATAATCAGAGGAAGACGGACGAAAACCACACATCACTAGGCTGTCTTTTTTATTATTTTGCCGACGTTTCGTAATTGTTTACAGAATTACATCTTCTGGGCTGCACATAAGAAAAGATAAAAACATAAAAAGTTAAAAGTATAGTCTAAAAGTTCATTGAAAATACATTAGAGTAAAAATGAAAATCGATAAAAAAATAAAACAACCAACCTAGAGGTGAGGGACAGCAAGGAACTAAATGGAAGGAAACCACCACAGTAAGACTTATGCTAATACAATTGACTCGCAGAAGTATGGGTGTTTAATGATGGTACGAGTTGTTTTATAAAAACAACGACTCAAGGATTGTTAACTCTTGTGTTTTGGTAGTATGGCCGATTACACTGAAATCTTTGTTGTCAATGTAGGTTTTACATTGTTTTGCATGGTTCCTGATATTGGAGTGCTCTGGGTTTGAGATTCTGCTCCCCGTGCGGAAACTAAATTCCCCGATGTGAATCGATGCGCACCTAAGTAGCCGACTGGTGGATCCACGTAAATCCCTGAAAATACATTTAGGGCAAGTATATTTGTAGATGACACCAGAAGACATATAAAGGACACAGCTGATCTTTTATCTTAAACAAGGAGCCTATATTAAGAGGATTTTTGGGAATTAATTTGACTGATATGGCTGGGAAATGGTCATGAATAATTTGCGTGAAATCTCTTTTGAAAGGTTAGGTCATGGATATATGGAAAGGTTGCATAAAAACTCATTTTTGGTACAGTTGGAACGTCAGGTTTTTTCTAGAGAAATGTTCTATTTAGTAATTTGTTTAATTTTCTATATATCTAACCTAGGTTGGGAAAACAGTTACCGTTTAAAGAAATTAAACTAGAAATAGAATCTCATTGTGAAGGCATTCCAGTTAGATGAGAGGACTAGTGCTCTATTAAGGAGGGTAAAAATGGAACTACCTTAAAATTAAAATAACAGCTACTATAAAAATTAGATCCGAGTCCTGTAAAAGTTTTCTTTCTAAAAAATCGTGGTGTTAAAAGAGTTGTCTTGTCTATATACTTGAACGTCCAGGAATGACAGACAGTTGTTCTCCTCTTTTTCTATAGTAAATTTCATGTTCGGTGAAGTGTATTTACGTAGTCGAGGAACAGGTCAGCCTCGTATTCACCCTTGAAGAGAGCAACGTATCATCAATATACCTAGAATAAAAGAGAGGATGGAATCTTAGAGGGCAATCGTCGAGCATACGCTCCTCCAGGGAGCACATAAAGATATTCGCGAACGTAGGGCCAAGGGGGGAACCCATGGCCATGCCATCTACTTGTTTAAAAAGTTTACCGTTAAAAACAAAAGAGCAGTGTCCAGCACTGCCAGTTCAAGAAGTGTTTTAAAAAGCGTGCGGTTAAATTACTAAAAGTGGACTCAGGATCGGAATAGCTTGTCAAGAATCAAATCAATGGTCTCACCAACTGGAATATTCGTAACAGAGATTCGATGTCAAGGCTGGTCATGAATAAGTCTGAATCCTGTAATAAAATAGACTCTTTAAACTGGAGGGAATTGTTGAGCGAGTAACTGTTTCTTTGTTAATGGTTCAAGTTATAGGAACGAGAAATTTGGCTAGTTTATCAATTTGGGTGTTTAAAAGACGCTAAAATAGGCCTGAGTGGGAGACCTGGTTTATGAATTTTTGGAAGGCCATATAAAGTACCGTAAAAGAAGAACCTGTGGAATATAGTTCCTGATATGTCGTTTCATCATGATATTATCCTTTCTCAAAGACCTAAGGAAACGGTTTAATTTTGTCTTGTATTTTAAAAGATATTAAGATAGTCGGGAGTGCCAATCATTTCGAATTTGTTCCTGTCGTTTTAAGATACTTTCCATTTGGATAAATAGTCTTGTTTATTCAAGATAACTGTTCCCTTACCTTTGTCGGGCCTTGTGACAACGATGTCCTTGTTGTTAGCGAGTTGCTTCAAGGTGTCGAAATCTTCTTTTCTGAAAAAGGTGCCCATCGGGTCTTCAACTTCCTGAAAGTACCTTGGGATAATTCAAATAATCTTTTTTGTAGGCTCCCCAAGTCGGTCTCAAAAGGAAGCGCTTTAAGTCGTTGAAATATTGATTCAAGGGGTAAAAAGAATTTAGTATAATTAGGTTTATAATTAGGTAAGCAGAAGCTCAAACCCAGTGACAAAAGGAACTCCTCTCTTTTTGATAGAACACATCGGAATAGTTAAATACGGTGGTACGGTCATTATGAAAATTGGGGATAGTAATGCCAAGGTTAATAAGTTTCCTGTGGTGGCGTTCCTGTACATACGATGTAAAATCCTGTAAATGTTATTAAAAAGTTTTTTACATATCAAAGTGTCAATAAAAGTCAACGAGTTAAAAAGATAAGACTTGTAACTGTTCACTAATGACTTGTGTCTCTCAATAGCCTTTTGTTTACAACTAATTTCTAAATTAAGGAGGTTATTTGTAGCTTCATGATAGAACTGTGATGAATATAGGGAAGTCTTTATAAATTTAAATTTTTACAAAGTTAGAACATATTATTCAAAACACAATACTGAAGAAATTCAAGATCCAGTTTAGTTTTTTCTAGTTTCTTAGAATACCGTTCCAGGAGACGGCATTTGGACAGTACTGCGTTATCATATCGCTGTCTTGATCACCTGAGATGGATGAGTGAATCCTCTAGATCGAAGGCGGAGAAGAAAAAATGAAGAGAAGAAGAAACTCTTGATCTCCATAGCGGCAGAGGGCAGAGAAGCAGTCAGGACGTACGCTGTCCGACGAATACAGTGATACAAGGCACAGGGAACTACTCCAGCGACATAATCAGAGGAAGACGGACGAAAACCACACATCACTAGGCTGTCTTTTTTATCATTTGGCCGACGTTTCGTAATTATTTACAGAATTACATCTTCTGGGCTGCACATAAGAAAAGATAAAAACATAAAAAAAAAAGTTAAAAGTATAGTCTAAAAGTTCATTTAAATACATTAGAGTAAAAATGAAATCGATAAAAAAATAAAAACAACCAACCTAGAGGTGAGACAGCAAGGAACTAAAATGGAAGGAACCACCACAGTAAGAACTTATGCTAAATACAATTGACTCGCAGAAGTATGGGTGTTTAATGATGGTACGAGTTGTTTTTATAAACAACGACTCAGATTGTTAACTCTTGTTGGTGTTTTGGTAGTATGGCGATTACACTGAAATCTTTGTTGTCAATGTAGGTTTTACATTGTTTTGCATGGTTCCTGATATTGAGTGAATAAACAGACTATTTATTCCAAAATGGAAAGTATCTTAAACGACAGGAACAAATTCGAAATGATTGGCACTCCCGACTATCTTAATATCTTTAAAATACAAGACAAAATTAACCGTTTCCTTAGGTCTTTAATAAAGGATAATATCATTGATGAAACTACATATCAAGAACTATATTCCACAGGTTCTTCTTACGGTACTTTATATGGCCTTCCAAAAATTCATAAACCAGGTCTCCCACTCAGGCCTATTTTAGCGTCTTTTAATAACACCAAATTATAAACTAGCCAAATTTCTCGTTCCTATACTTGAACCATTAACAAAGAACAGTTACTCGCTCAACAATTCCCTCCAGTTTAAAGAGTCATATTTTATTACAGGATTCAGACTTATTCATGACCAGCCTTGACATCGAATCTCTGTTTACGAATATTCCAGTTGGTGAGACCTGATTTGATTCTTGACAAGCTATTTCCCGATCCTGAGTCCACTTTTAGTAATTTTAACCGCACGCTTTTTAAAACACTTCTTGAACTGGCAGTGCTGGACACTGCTTTTGTTTAACGGTAAACTTTTTAAACAAGTAGATGGCATGGCCATGGGTTCCCCCCTTGGCCCTACGTTCGCGAATATCTTTATGTGCTCCCTGGAGGAGCGTATGCTCGACGATTGCCCTCTAAGATTCCATCCTCTCTTTTATTCTAGGTATATTGATGATACGTTTGCTCTCTTCAAGGGTGAATACGAGGCTGACCTGTTCCTCGACTACGTAAATACACTTCACCCGAACATGAAATTTACTATAGAAAAAAGAGGAACAACTGTCTGTCATTCCTGGACGTTCAAGTATATAGACAAGACAACTCTTTTAACACCACGATTTTTAGAAAGAAAACTTTTACAGGACTCGATCTAATTTTTATAGTAGCTGTTATTTTAATTTTAATTTTAAGGTTAGTTCCTTTTTATTTTTAACTCCTTAATAGAGCACATAGCCTCTCATCTAACTGGAATGCCTTTCACAATGAGATTCTATTTCTAGTTAATTTCTTTAAAGGTAACTGTTTCCCACCTAGGTTAGTATATGAAATTAAAACAAATTACTAAATAGACATTTCTCTAGAAAACCTGACGTTCCAACTGTACCAAAATGAGTTTTTATGCAACCTTTCCATATATCCATGACCTAACCTTTCAAAAGAGATTCACGCAAATTATTCATGACCATTTCCCAGCCATATCAGTCAAATTAATTCCCAAAAATCCTCTTAATATAGGCTCCTTGTTTAAGATAAAGATCAGCTGTGTCCTTATATGTCTTCTGGTGTCATCTCACAAATATACTTGCCCTAAATGTATTTCAGGATTACGTGGATCCACCAGTCGGCTACTTAAGGTGCGCATCGATTCACATCGATTAGTTTCCGCACGGGGAGCAGAATCTCAAACCCAGAGCACTCCAATATCAGGAACCATGCAAAACAATGTAAAACCTACATTGACAACAAAGATTTCAGTGTAATCGGACCATACTACCAAAACACAAGAGTTAACAATCCTTGAGTCGTTGTTTATAAAACAACTCGTACCATCATTAAACACCCATACTTCTGCGAGTCAATTGTATTTAGCATAAGTTCTTACTGTGGTGGTTTCCTTCCATTTAGTTCCTTGCTGTCTCACCTCTAGGTTGGTTGTTTTTATTTTTATCGATTTCATTTTTTACTCTAATGTATTTTAAATGAACTTTAGACTATACTTTTAACTTTTCTTTTTTATGTTTTTATCTTTTCTTATGTGCAGCCCAGAAGAGTAATTCTGTAAACAATTACGAAACGTCGGCAAATAATAAAAAAGACAGCCTAGTGATGTGTGGTTTTCGTCCGTCTTCCTCTGATTATATATATATATATATATATATATATATATATATATATATATATATATATATATATATATATATGTATGTATGTATATATGTATATATATATATATATATATATATATATATATATATATATATATATATATATATATATATATCTAATAAAAGGAGCCCATAAAAACACCAAAATGTAGAGAGAAAAGTACTATATTTCAGAGACTGCTGTCTCTCTCTTCAGGTATATGAATGAGAAAAGTTTACAGAAAAGGTGGTATTTATACCAAGAGATTCGTCCACAAGTAAGCCAATTTAGGTCACCCCCGCTGATAATCTTCCTTTAATCTTCTTAAGCGTTGGTTGAATGAACACTGCGTCGACGATGTCTGATGTCCAATTCCCTTTTGAGATGTTCATTACCTGCTTCTCTTTTATTAAGGCCGATTCCATCATTTGACTCTTGTACCGGCAGTTGCTGCTATAAATTACACGTGACATATTCCAGTTTATTCTATGGTTTTATGTTCATTTATATGATTGAAAATAGCCGAGTTCTGTTGACCTACCTAACTGACGTTTGTGTTGTATTAATCTCTGGGAAGTGATTTACCTGTAAATCCGATGTAAGATTGGTCACAGTCCTGGCATGGATCTCATATACCCCAGAGTCTTTGGGCGATGTCTTTTGTTGGACGTTAATCAGGGATTAACGTCCAACAAAAAGACATCGCCCAAAGACTCTGGGTATATGAGATCCCATGCCAGGACTGTGACCAATCTTACATCGATTTACAGGTAAATCACTTCCCAGAGATTAATACAACACAAACGGTCAGTTAGGTATGGTCAACAGAACTCGGCTATTTTCAATAATCATATATGAACATAACCATAGAATAAACTGGAATATGTCACGCGTAATTTATAGCAGCAACTGCCGGTACAAGAGTCAAATGATGGAATCGGCCTTAATAAAAGAGAAGCAGGTAATGAACATCTCAAAAGGGAATTGGACATCGGACATCGTCGACGCAGTGTTTCATTCAACCAACACTTAAGAAGATTAAAGGAAGATTATCAGCGGGGTGACCTAAATTGGCTTACTTGTGGACGAATCTCTTGGTATAATACCCACCTTTCTGTAAACTTTTCTCATTCATATACCTGAAGAGAGAGACAGCAGTCTCTGAAATATAGTACTTTTCTCTCTCATTTTGGTGTTTTTATGGCTCCTTTTATTAGATGGAATTCTGTTGTTACAGAACACTTTTACCAGATATATATATATATATATATATATATATATATATATATAATATATATATATATGTGTGGTGTGTGTGTGCGTGTACATACACTAATACTTACGTATGTATATATATATATATATATATATATATATATATATATATATATATATATATATATATATATATATATATATATATATATATATATATATATATATATATATATATATATATATATATATATATATATATATATATATATATATATATATATATATATATATACATGTATTGCTGTGCTAATACTTTTTCTACTGCTGTCTACCGTTTGCTGCTAAGCCATAAGTGGCACTTCTTATATTGCTGGAGCTGGTAGTATGTAGCATTCACTCGCTAAATGAAATCTGACGAATGTAGTCCTTCCAGTCTGGTGTAGATTAATTGTACATGGCATCTGTATTCTTTATATAAATGAGAGATCTCCTCGTAAGCAAAATATTGAAGATGGTTGTAAGTGATTGAAGGAGACGAAGGTTATTTCTATCATATGCTGATACTGATGTAGCTGTCAATGGATACAGCGTCATAAATTTTACATTTTACCGGAAACAAAGAAATTAACAGCCTCTCTCTCTCTCTCTCTCTCTCTCTCTCTCTCTCTCTCTCTCTCTCTCTCTCTCTCTCTCTCTCTCTCTCTCTCTCTCTCTCTCTCTCTCTCACTCTCTCTCTCTCTCTCTCTCCACTCTCTACGAACTGCTCCAGCACTATCCCCAAACTTTTTGGAAAGGAAAGTTGTGTTTTTTTACCTACGAAACTTATGATATCTGTATACCACGTAGCTTTTTGTATAAGTTTCGCTTTAATAGTTGCTTTGGGTTCATTTTTCGCTCCTTATTTTTGTTTTCAGAAACTGAAGTTTCGTATTTTTTATATTTTCTTTTGTAGTAGTTTACATTTTGTTCGTTCGTTGTTTGTAATTTCCCCATCAGTGAGTTTAGAGAAAAAATAAGCATCGCAGCTCATATAAACAGCCAGGTTAAGCAAAACTGTTTCTGATCAGTATTGTTTTCTAATCTTTTTTTATGCGTAGTAAGAATGACATACAAAAAATGTTCATATATTCATTTATTCACGTTTTACGTGCTTACTTTTAAACTTTGCACTCATCCTTTACAGTATACAGCATTGTGTGGGCCACTGTCAAAAATTTCACGTGGATTACAATTTTTTATCTAATATAAAGGTTTAAAGGTTCGTTGACTTGCTATAACCGAAAGGTTTCGTTTCAATTTTTCATATTCCTAAAATAAAATTGCAATTTTAATGAGAGACGAAACCTCGATGAAGCTAATATTCTAACGCAGTTTAGGACATATAATATATATATATATATAATATATAAATATATATATAATAATAGTATATATATTTATAAATATCTGGTTTATTATATATGTAGTATATTATATAGTGATATATATAAATATATATTAACTATAATATATATATATATATTATGTTTATATGTTTATGTATAATAGGTATATAATATATTATATATAATTATATATTATATGATATATATATGATAATATATATATATATATATTATATTCTATAGTATATTATAAATTATATTATTATATTATGTATTATATATATATACTATAATATATATATATGATCGATTATATACTATATATATCTATATGTATATATATGTTTATAGTTAATATAGTACTTAATATCTATATCAATAATTATTATCTATCTCTTATATATATATATATATATATATCTATAGTATATATATGAATTATTATATATATATGTGATATATCTAATATGTATATAAATAATATATATATGAAATATATAATATATATTAATCTATATATATGATATATTAGGGTATACATTCATTATATTATATATAGATATATATTATTATCTTATATATAATAATGTCTATATACTATTACATTATATATTATAATACATGATATATATATATATATTGATATATTTTATATATATATATTTAAATAAGTTAATAGATCTATCGATTATTATATTCTCTTATAAGATATACATAGTATCTAGATATATATATATATATATATAATACTACTATCTTCTAATGTTCTATCTATATAATCATATAATCATATATATTATATATACTATATAATATAGAATTATATTGTATCGTTATATAGATATTAATGTTATAATTCCTGTCTCTCTATATATCTATACTCTATGATATATCCTATAATCTATCTTTAATTCTATTATATATTATTATCTATTACATTACTATATCTTATATATCGGGAATGGATTAGTCCAGAGTTATTGGCCTAGTTTACCTCTCACTAGCGCATCCATCAATTAATTAAAATTTAACCAAAGCTGCGTTAAATAATGTTCCCTTAAATAACCATATAGAACCTTTAAAAAATTATATAAAGGAGTGAATATGCGGGAGTGTTGAATGAAATATATTTAGACCTGAGGAAAGGAAAGCAAAGAAATCTTAGATGTCAAAATATCTCTAGATATGGTAGCTGGCAAGAAAAAACGATAATTATTGCACTTCTCAATCACGATAGATAAATTCAAATGAACATAACTTCAGTTCTCAAACCTAAATGCAAACGTGGATGTGATAACCCAATTCCCTATTTCTATATCCTTTCATTTACCGACTCCTTTTGTTCGCCGCTGTGTTATTTAGAGCGATGTGCCTGTGGAAGCGTCTCTTCATGGAATCATTTTAGCGAAAGACACGATTCCATTAAATTTTGAAGCGAAGGGAAACTACTTATCCGGTTTTCGTAATAGTTACTTAGCTCTCAAGAGATTTGCGATGCAACTGCTAAACAGTAGCGGACATGTGCGTTTGCGAGTAATAAAACAAACAGGCACGTAAATACATACACACACACACTCATGCATAATATATATATATATATATATATATATATATATATATATATATATATATCTATATATATATATATATGTGTGTGTGTGTGTGTGTGTGTGTATGTTATTGCGTTTGTCTGTCTGTGTGTTGTAATGGATTCATGTGAATGAATATTTACTTACTTAATAGCTATAGGTTGATAAAAATAATAACTTTTTATCCATTTATTTAATGCTTCATAAGTAAGTCAGAGTTGTCCATGAGATATACAATGAGTTTGAGGAAAAATTAGTGTTCTATGCA
>NC_087203.1:93351121-93371121 GCF_015104395.2 Macrobrachium nipponense | reverse complement strand
ATTATTGGCGTTAATAAGGCCACAAAATTTTTTTCCAACGTCATCGTTTACCGGGAAGTTAGACACTTTCCAAATACAAGAGTGTTTTCGAACTGAAGAACCCTGAAGTCCTTGATACATTTTTCATCGAATCGTGGATGTGTTTGTGATGCTGACGTGTCTTGAATTTCATGTGCATCGGTTTTATTTTCTGTTCCCTCATATTTATTTATTTGTCATCTTTTCCTTTAACTTGTGTCTATTTCTGCCTCTGGAGTCAACCGTTCAGAGCCCTTTTGGGTCCCCAGTGTCCATAACTGTTTTCGGCTGAAGATTTACAGTTAAATAGAAACTAAAAATAAATATTTTTTACAGACATTTCGCTGACAGAAATAAAGTTTGTGTTTCACTACTGAAGCTTCAGAACTTACATCACTCACAATACAAAGTTTTTGAAGTAGTCGGATCTTCTATCATGGTGGGCGAAGATAGCGTTCCTCCTCCTCGCTAAGGTTCTTTTCCAAAGTTTTTATCTTCCGGCCTGATTTACGTTGAAAATGCGGGGCCGCGGTCTTTCTCTTTCATGTTGTTCAACTAAAAAGATATGGAGTATGACCTTATGTTGATTCCAAGCAGATATTTGTTCATATTATATATAT
Source organism: Macrobrachium nipponense (assembly GCF_015104395.2). NCBI lineage: Eukaryota > Metazoa > Arthropoda > Malacostraca > Decapoda > Palaemonidae > Macrobrachium > Macrobrachium nipponense. The sequence continues at coordinate 93,370,483 of NC_087203.1, read as the reverse complement.
ATATATATATATATATATATATATATATATATATATATATATATATATATGTGTGTGTGTGTGTGTGTGTGTGTGTGTGTGTGTGTTGTGTGTCGTCTTCCACAACTCGAAGGTAACGATAGGAAAGAATGGAATTTTCCAGCATCTTTGTCCCCTCCTCTTCATAAAAGCATGAACAGGCATCAAGAAAATGTCGCTGTGGATCTCCATAAAGTTTATGCTGACATCAGAACCCTGGAGACCATCATGCATGAATTCTCTCTTTTTTTTTTTTTTTTTTTTTGTTGCTTCTTTACTTCTTCGAGATGTTTGAAATCTACTGCATAGCTGGTGAGGAATGGCAGATATTTCTCTAAGGGCATTCCTGCTTTATATCTTTCAATTTACTTTTTTATGCACGGTAATTATCGTTCATTAAACAATTCTTTTTGTCGTTTCATTTATGTAAATATTCCCATTCCCCACCCAGTTTGCTCTCTCGTTTTTTTTATTACACTTTTCTTTGAAAAATAACTTGGAATCACTGACATTATTGATTTCCAATACTTGCATTCTTCTTCTTTTTCATTTTGACTCCGTTGTCCTTTTTTTTTAACAGTTGGACGCTCAAATATCAGTGTGATTCTATATTGGCTATGTGTTTCTTTGCAGACGAGTTTTCACTTATTTGGAAATTCTCGTTTTCTTCACCTTTCTCATTTTCTTTGTTATTCTTAATCTACCGGTGCTCTACATATTAGTATTGAATAAGTTGATCAGTAGCTTTTTCGTAACGACATTATCTACAGAATATGTCCTCCCTCTAGCTAAAGGAAATTTTTTAAAACCTAATTTATTATCTGGTCCATTTTAGACAATTCTTTTTATGTTTAGCATATTCAGTGACCTGATAATATTCCAAAACATTGGAACTCTCTCTCTCTCTCTCTCCTCTCTCTCTCTCTCTCTCTCTCTCTCTCTCTCTCTCTGTATCTTTCGATGTATGATATGAGGATTTTTAAAATCTAAGAAGTCTGCAACCATATATTCCAGCCTTAATTCCAAAATACTAACTTCTGTGCCGTTAGTTTATGTATATGTAGTTAGCCTATACGTAAGGAAATAGTGTTCTGACTCTGTGAAATATAAAAGCTTACTTACCAACAGCCCAAAAAAAACCCCCCCCAAAAAAAATATCAGAAAAATTTACATGGTATTAATCATGGGCTCTGCAATATATATATTGATATATATATATATATATATATATATATAGCTTTATATATATATATATTATTATATATATATAAATATATATATATAGAGAGAGAGAGATGACAGAGAGAGAGAGAGAGGAGAGATGAGAGAGAGAGAGAGAGAGATATGAGCACTAAAAACATTTCCCCACACTCAGGAGCATTTTCCTGTTGTATATCCGGTGCCCCATCCAAACCCCTGGGTAGCAAACTTACTCCTGGTGACATGTGGTAGCGAGAAGTTCAACTTAATTCCAGCAGAAATGAGCTTTAAAAAAATTCAAAAGATTTCAAGTCCGTAAGTGGCTTAGTGTGGGGGAGTTTTGCGTTGGGAGTCAACATATTTACACCTCGGGTAAGGTTTCTTGCTTCCAAAATTTAATTTTCTCTCGGATATGCGACGAGAAAGGAGAGGAAAATGTTTGTAAGTTCTATACACACACACACACACATACACACAGATACAGGGTGGGGCAGAACCAATTGAGCAGTTTGAGGAGATATAACAAAGTAATGGAGGTACATAGAGAAGAAGTGTATTATTCTCGAGTTAGTATAACATACCATTTACAATCCTTATGTTCTGAAAATAATGTCAGCAAGATGGCGGCCGTTAGCTGCAACACACTGTTGGAGTCGTTCTCTGAAGTTTTCTACAGCACGTTCACACATACTGCGGGGTATGGCGTTAACTTCTTCAATAATCTGCTCCCTTAGCTGTGGTAGGGTATGAGGGCAACTTTTGAACAGTCTTCCTTCAGATGTCCCCAAAGAAAGAAGTCGCAAACGCTCAAATCAGGTGACCGCGCAGGCCATCCTAAATCACCCCTTAGAGACACCAGGCGTCCGGGAAACATGTTTCTCAAAACATTGAATGAAATTCGGGCTGTGTGAGCTGTAGCCCCATCCTGCTGAAACCACATGTCCCTCAAGCCTTCATTTTCAATAATCTCTTCCATTCTAGGTTGCATGAAATTTTGCAACATAGCGTTCGGCATTCACGGTCACGGTCACTCCGTCCTCCTCAAAGAAGTATGGGCCTATCACTCCAAATTTTGAGATTGCACACCTAACCATAAGCTTACGGAATGTAGTGGTCTTTCCTGGATGATTTGGGGGTTATGTTCAGCTCAATAGCGGAAATGTTGCTTATTTACAGCCCCACAGAGGTGAAAATGTGCTTCATCACCACTGAAGAACGCTGCCTCGGGAACAATCTTTTCAAGCATGGTTCTCACACAGATTTTGGCGATTGGCAAAGCCTCGCTTGGTTCAGTTCTTGAGCCATCATCATTTTGTAAGGATGGAAATTCAAATCCGTATGCAGAATCCTCCTCAAACTGCGTGAGGAGATTTGCAAAGCTACGGCATGCCTTCGTGCAGAACGTCTTGGCGACTGGATGATTGCTGCTCTCACCCTCTCGACATTTCTGGTTTTCGATGGACCTCTGCGTCGGCCATGTGTTATCTGTTCTTAGTGTGCTACCAGTTGCCTCCAACTGCCTAACCCAGGACCAATTGTGTTTGCCTGAGGAACAGCATTGTTGCGTGTAATATTGAACCGTCGCCGAAAAAGCTCTCTGCGTTGCAATCACAGATTGATTGTTCTCAAAATATGCGCGCACAGCAAAACCACGATGTACTCCTGTCCACACCATGTCGGCTATTGAAATGGGGATGTCTGAGGAGGGCAACAACACCACCTCCCCCCACTCCCCTCCCTTCCCCGAACATTGACTCTTGTAAACTGCTCAATTGCTTCTGCCCCACCCTGTATATATATATATATATATATATATATATATATATATATATATATATATATATATTATATATATATATATATATATATATATATATTGTTACGTTTTTTAGCCCTGGCCTGAAGGGGCTCAAATACGTAAACGAAAAATAGTTGAGGGAAAATGCAGAATAAATTACTTGAACTTACCTTAAAAGGATTTACAGTGTTAATTTACTCTAGAGGAAAAGTCGCCAGAAAACTCAGCTAATTACTTTACATACATTTATTTACAGGAGGCTGCTTAATAGCCTGGGAAAGAGTAAATGCAACTTTTCCACACGTGGGGACCAATTTTATCTCTCACAAGGGGATAGCTGGCTAAAACTGAGGTCCCGTAACAGCTGGCTTTCAAAATTGTTCATATGTCTTGCAGTAAAGCACACGGCTGGGAGCGAAGACTTGGACACGTGACTCAGGGAATCTGGAAAAAATCCAGATTAGACAAGATAAAAAAAAGGACTTCTTGCACAAGTTACGATTATTCAGTTTCTCTAACACTGGGGAAAAGGAGCTCCAGTGTTTAACTGAGGTATGCAATTACTTCATTTGTCTGGGACGATCACACAAGGGAAGCATGCGGCCACAAGGCAGTGAGGAGCACCAAAGGGATGTTCATTTGTTAGTTAAGTTGTTTGAATTTTGAAAATGGGGAGTAAATACGACACTAGGAGGAAAGGAACTGGCAATATGCTGTTTCACAAGACGTACCTGGATGCCATGATCAGTGGACCTTTGTAGAAATGCGGCATCTGCTTTGTCTCAGTCTGGCGCACCAGTAACCCGCCGTGTTAGGCCTAAAATGGAAGGCTGGTGGCTGGACATCCATCCGAGGTTCACGACTGGAGGAGACTGAGGTCGAAGGCAGGTGTGCAGCATGGGTGTTGGGGGTCAGCTTAATCCCCCAAGAGCAGGGCATCCTGGAAACAGAACATACAGCCAGCAGAGGGTTCACAGGAAAAAGAGCTTAAGACGTAGGCCTAATAAGTACCAGGCTACCTACACCCTTCCCTTTGGGATACGTCCCTAAAAGCTGACAAGAGTCTATATTCCCCCTCTCTAGGCAGGAAATTCCTATGTCTGGCTGGGTGCTTTGGGTTCCTGCCTAAAATCAGCTGATATTTGGGTGAATATGGCTGCTTCTTTTATAAATAAAATACATTAATACTGCTGAGGAAATGAGACGGTCAATAAATGTACAATATATATATATATATATATATATATATATAATATATATATATATATATATATATATAATATATATATATATATATATATATAGAGAGAGAGAGAGAGAGAGAGAGAGAGAGAGAGAATGGCATTTTTAAACATTTGTCAACTTTCAATATTCAAGTTTGCTCCTGTGCTTAAAAATTATAGCCAGTCATACGTCGCTCTGCCCAGCATTTTTCATGACAGATTGATAATGCCGAGAATTCATATTTCACAGATGAACCATTGCTGGAAACTACTTAAGTTTGAGGTTAGTTATAGCCTTGCAGCATGGCCAGTTAACCGTTGGGTTCCCGCTACTACATATATATATATATATATATATATATATATATATATATATATATATATATATATATATATATATATATATATATATATAAAACCTCCAGGGATGTCCATGATACAATGATTAAAACATAGATTTATTCTGAGAAACGTTTCGCACATGAAAATCTCTGTGCATCATCAGTCTGTGAAAGATAAGGACACATTTATAAATAACAAACGATAAAAGTGTAAAAAACAGGAATTCACATAAATTAAAAAGTCTTAAAATTATATAAAAGTACAAAGTAAAAATGATAAAACAGGTTAAAAGAGACTGCTTATATATTAACAGACCTGACATGCACGTGACTTCGACGTTATATTGAGGTCATTCCCTATAAATTATTCTTGACAACAGTATCAGTGACAGTCTACTTGCTACTAATTACGTCACGGCACTTTTAGCCGTCTCCACCTGTTGCCTAGTTTTGGCCTCCTATCTGCAATTCTCAAATAAACGATAATGACTGAAGGTATTTCACATAAGTGATTGGGCATTCATAGTGATTTGTTATTGATTTAAGACCACAATAATTTTAAAATGCTTATGCATAAAATTATTAAGAGGCGAGTGACCAATCATATATTACTAGTTTTTTTCCGCTTTAATTTTTTTGCTCAGCATTTTTTGCTTTAAATTAAGAAAGTACCGATTGTCTTTCTATTCAATATATTTGATGTTTGATTGCGATCATTTCTAAACGGTTATCGTATTACTCTGGACAATGCCTTAAAGTGGTCTTCATTGTCTACGACGCTTCACGGTCAGCAATAACACAATTGTTTAATAAATTATTTTTCATAAGTGATGCTTCCTTGAATTTCCATCATTGTTTTAATAGTTACCTTTGCTCAGCGTTTAGTCAATGGATAGCTCTTGGATATCTTGGAATGGAAGGATTTTTAAATAGATTTTATTGGAGTGCTGAATCTTTTATACCACAGTCATCTTTATGATGAACAATAGTGATGTTAAATTGTTGTAGGAATTTCTTGAAAGTTGCACTGCACGCAAATGTAAGTGGCCTTGCAGTTTCAGGTGTTTTGAAGCAGGTTTACTTAGGTATGTTGTGACCAAAATCATTGTTTGCCTAGTTATTTTGTTTAGATAAATCTTCTACAGCAGTCTTGAAAGCAACAGACTTAATACTTATATGTGGAATCGAGGTTAACGACGGAATGGTTGGAGTTTGTCGGAAGTCACCCTTTCTTAGACGAAAGGGAAGGAAATTACAGTTACAGGGTTTGAACTTCTTTTGAAGGGTCGAGTCGACAGTTCTCTTATCTCAGCCGAGGAATACACAAGTGACAGGTGTGTTTGCCTTACTAAGTTCTCTCTTCCTAAGTGATTCTATATACCTGGATATCTGGAGCCTCCATTAACAAGCAGAGTGAATCGGTCGGTTTCCGGGCAATTGAAGTGTCTTCATGAGATTGTATTTCAGGCTCTTCATGACAGCGGTAAGGTTAAATCTGTTCGGCAGACCATTACTGTATTAAAGACTAACACTACAATTATGCCATGTTTTTGTTGTTAGCACGATATTACGTGTTACAGTAGACGTTGGTTTTACTTTTTTCATTTAACCAGTATCAAAACATGCTGACATTTTTAGTTATTTGCTTGTACATTGGTATGATGATTTAGTCGCAATACATGTGTAAGAAATACATAGAAAGTATGTAATCTTGAGGGAAACAAATTGTAATTTCATATTTGTAGATAACCGTTTATTATTCTTATTAAAAAAAACTAGTTTTTGAAGTATTACATGATTACTGGTTTCCACGGAATAATTTCCCCGAGTATGATAATCCTTGCGCTCATCCTTCCTCTTAGAATTTGCATATGTTATAAGCCTCATATTTTGCATATGTTATAAGCCTCATATGTTATAAGCCGCATATGTTATAAGCCTCATATTATCGCTTTTGCCAGAAAAGTATCGCCGACATAGGCCTTCAGTAATATTTGTATACATTGGCTATCGCCTCATTCTCGCATTTTCCAGAGAAAATGTCAGTAACATTATAAAGTTCTTGTGTACCTCGAGTTTAAGGATACATCTACGCAGTCGTTATTTGATTAATTTTTCTCTTGCAATTTCATTCATATTTTACATATGTTACTAGACTAATGTAACTAAGTAAACATAATAGGAGAAGCGTGTAGTAACCTCACAGTTAAATTGTTGGCAACATTACTAATAACGCTGAGCAAGTTCGTTATGGGGATTTAGAAAGCGTTAAGGGCTTTATAGTTGAACAATGACGGGAAGCCAAACATCTTTGTAAATTGTAAATTGACTATAGTTTGTCCTATAACTTGCCTCTGGATTCTCACAACTTTAATTGCATTATCTAGAACAGTTTTTAACGGCTTCACATTGGTTATTCGTATTGTAGTGGATTTTAAAGAAACTAATGGTGGTATAGTGAATTAAGAAAGCAAAATAGCCTTTTATTTTTGTTGCAAAGCTTCACAAGAGATATAAAAATCTCAGATTAAAAGTTAAGGGGTTTCTGCCGTAAGTAGTCAAGTCTTAAGACTGGCGTCACAAAATAAGTTTTAAATGGACAGCATAAGGACGAGGATGGTCGCTGATGCATTAAATTTTAGTGTTAAAGGATTTCCCTGAAATAGAAACTTTTAAGATATTACGAAGACCGATAAAATTTTAAATAGCTATTTATTCACACGCAAACTCTACTGTGGAGCAAACTAAAAAAATTTAAATATGGAAACTTTCTATTTACGTATATTAACATATATTTACAACGCTACGTTGGAAATCCCACTTACCCATAGTCGATTTTTTCTTATATTTTGCCACTGAATAAAAGCAGTTTTCTATAGCGTAAGACCGAGATGAAAAGACATTCTATAAACTTTGCAAATAGTTTGCGGTAACGGAAGCTCAAATATCCTCACAGTTATTGATCATTATCGTCAATGATTTCCGGTGAGCGAATTGTAATTTGCATATCTTATCATTCATTAACATTCCTTGGCTGATGGTGTAGAAGTGAAAGTTAAATTTTGGGTATGGGAAAAATTGAGGTATATAGGTGTGGGCATTGGGCATTTTCCAACCCATCTGCCTGGAACGAAAGCTTTTTTTTAGCGTGTCCTGGTTTACCTGGTTAGCATTAAGAGAAACTGCAAGATTGGAGAACACCTTTATCCTGGAGCCAAGTTTTCAAAGCCTAAGTTGAAATTATTCGAAGGGGGGTAAAGACCACATTAGTCACGAAGGAAATTCAGTGGGAATAAATGAAGTTTTGTCTAAGTTGAATTCCTGTTATCTCTGGATGGCTGTCGTTTTGTTACAGAGACTATTAAGTGTTTATCATAATGCAACTTTTGGCTGAAAGGATATGATTAAATAAATCCTTAATAAAGTTAGGAGACTACCCGTTAAATTTTCAGCCATAATGCTAAACAAAAATAGGTACTCGCCTACTGCGAAGGAAATTAGCGATATTTTGTTTTTCTTTGTGTTGGAGGGGGTGGGGAGGAGGAACACCTCGTGGTTGAGAATGGAAGCATTAATTTTACTCTATTTACTCGTAATGAACCCTTGTCTGTGGTTGGAATATTTACTAAAACTGTAGCTACGGCTCTTGGTGCTCGGTAGTCTGACCTTATTTACTACATTTCTATTCTGCTGGAGACGCCTGTTCCACGCCTCCACAGAGCATGGAATTGGTGCTTTTGTCTTGTTTAGTACTGATTGTGGCGAGGCATTCGATGCGACTGGCTGGTGGGAAGCGGACTCGTCAATGGCATGTCTAACGAAATCGTCAGTTGCCGTAAGATGAAGCCTAGTCTAGTATTGTACCAGAATTACCTTGACGCTGGACATAAAGAATACAATAACTTTATTGATTTGTTATGCGCAAGTTACTATTTATTATTTTGTTGTTTCGCGAATTATAATGGAATGCTAATCATGTTATGGTTATCAAAGTAGTTACGATAATTTTGTCAACAGTTAATGTACCGTTGTATTAAATTATTGTTAAAAAAATTAATACTATTGTTAATGACATTATCCTTCTGGTGAAACATAATGCCTAAAGCAGGATAGACATCTCGAATCGTACTTAACAGAGAACATTGAGGGAGTAGTCGTCAATAGTCATTTTTCCTTATACCTGCATCACGACAAAAGGTAAAAAACTAAAATTGGGCTTTAAGAGCTCCTATGGTAATATACCACCGAAAACAAATACACGAAATCATGGACAAAATTAATCATCCTAACGGAGACAACAGGGTATGGGAGAGACAGATTCTTAAGAGTCCAAAGTAGCAGTTACGGCGCCCAAAGATTTCAATTTTACCAAAACTGAAACAGCGTAGCTATGTAACTTGAAAATTTTTATGAGATAAAAAACTGCTCTATTAAACATAAGTTGACACCAAACAGGCCATTCAGGAAAAAACTAACAAATAACTGGGAATGCCTGGTGGCCCAATTAGGTGGTCTACGATGGCTGAAACTGAATTAAAACTACGATGTTACTCTTTCAAGTAAAAGACAGTTTAAATATCTAACTTCCCTGGTAGTTACATATATATAGCTTAATCCCGCCGATTCGTCGCGCGCACGGCAGAAATTCAAAATTCGCGGCTACTCGCCGATAGACGGTCAGTGATCTATCCTGTGCTCCCTCTAGTAGGTAATCTGGAACCATTCCCATTTATCCTCAGAAATTCCCTGCCGTCGTTCGAGCAGCACGTTGGAAATTCACTCTTCTTTGTTTGGGTTTGCTTTTACTACAATTGGTGAAGTACCATTGCTACTTTTTTGTTACTTAATGGCTTTCGCTGATATCAGATATCCTTAATTTGTTTTACACACGAATAAGTTTCAGTTGGTCAGTTCCGACTTCTACAATTTTTCTTGCTTTCTGAATTCAAGATGGCGACTCTGTAGTTAAGGGTTTCGAGTCCCGGCTTCCATACAACTCTTGATCCTCATACAATAGTTAACAAATGCAGAAGCAGATATGTACATTGTTAGCAGATAGGATGAGTGTGTAACGTTTCTCTGAGAAATAATGAAAAGTATGTTTTACTATAAGAGGTAATTAATTTTAATTAGAAGAACTAGATCGTATTGTGTTCTATTAGCTAGTTCTTCTGATAGTCAAGCTGTCTAACCTGTCTAATACTAATATTCCTGAGCCTAGCCCTATGAATGTTTTTGCGGCTAGTTCGGCTTGAGTGTTAATACAATCCCTTTCTTCGGAAAGGGGACTGAATAGACAGTGCGTAGTTCGCATCGCAAATTTCGTGACAGTGTTAGTGTAGTGGAGGGTGCGCCCGTTCGTGTCTGTCACGCTCCTAGTCTAGACCTCTTCCATGCTCCCCACCCCTGGGAGAAGGAATGTCGACCGGCGAAGGAGGTGAGGAGATGTTAAAAAGCGAGCGGGCGTCCCTCGAGCGATCCTGCTGACGCATCCCAGGACGACTCTCCCTCGCCACAGGAAAGGTGAGATGAGGAAGTGTTCGGATACTTGCTCTCCTGCCAATATAAGAGGCAAGATGTCGCACAGGCGGCCGTCCCCTTTGGCAGGAGGTAAGGAAATATCGGACGAAGAGACTTTCGGTGCTTGCGTCTTCGTCTGATGACGCAAAACCTCGACGCGGTTGGCGTCAACCCCTAGAATCAAGAGACCCAAGTCCCCCGTAGCGTTACAGCAACCGTCGTGCAGTAATTGGAGGAGACGCATAAACGCACAGCTCTTCGGAAGAAGTTTGCTTTACATCGGTGCATGCTTCTTCCCTCCCCCAGACTGGGAGTGGTCTCATGGAGCGTCTCCACCTTGTCGACAGAAGATCACTACTAGTGTCTCCGAAGCGGTAGATGGGCGGGCAGTGCCGCCTTCAGTTATTCCCCAACAACAAGAGGTACCGCAAGCAGCTTTCTTGTCAAAGCTTCAGCAGCCATTAGTTCGGTTTTGATGTCACAAGTCGCATGGACTAGCAGGTGAAGCGCGACCGATAAAAACACAAGATAAAACCGCAGTTAGCACAGCGTGACGGCTAACGACGGCAAGACGAAGACTCGCTGCAGGTTGCAGCGCTTTCTTAGACACTACAGAAACTTACACCCGTGACGAAGCAGACGCAAGCATGACGCACGCAACCAGGCCCCCTCGCAGCTTACCGGACATGTGACGGAAATGACAAGGATCGTGGACGCTCTCGCGCAACAGGCTGGACGCACGCAGGACGCACGCAGCATGCTCCCTCGCAGCAGGTTGGACGCATGCATGACGACGCAAGTAAGACGATGTACGTGATTCCCCCACCTCGTTCGACATCGGAAATCGCCAATACTTTTGGATGATATCAGAGGAGGAGACGCAAGAAACTCTTTCATGCGGCGGATCTGAAAAGATTAGTGCGGTATTGGCGGACTTTATATCCGAATATTTTTCAGCAGGCTGTACCTCTGGAGCCCGCCCTCACAGTTTATGAAGGGTAGACCCCCAGAAATCTTCCTCCTTAACAAGAATGAGGTCTCTCTTGCATTCAAGCCCAAAAGGCAACGCAGGACTTTATATCTAAATCCCCGATAATGGTTTCATGATAATCGGGAACCTCGCCGAATGCTCGAATTCCTGAATTTATAGCGTTTGTAAGAATGAACTGCTACTGAAGTAAGGATAACCCTCTCAGTTAGACGACCAACCCTGGAATACAGAGAACGAACGCGAATATCCAGTTTGACTTGAACTTCGTCTTCGGGTTTGTTTTCACTATGAAGTTTTCCTTAGGGGAAAACTTCTCCTTCACTCTTGAATAAGAGAAGGAAGGGTGTAGATTTTCCAATCACTTATTCTCATTACTTTCTTAAGGGAAAGAATTTAGGATTGGAATTCGTTTGTACAGAAAACTACAAATACACGACGTATATTACCTCGACATATGATTCTGTTAAAGCAGTTGAATTGTCCGGGGGTTAGTCACATTACCGTAGTTAATTCTACGGTTTGTGACCGAGACGGCTAGTATCCTAATGGAACTGCAATTTCGGGACTGTCTGCATCTTCCCAGGAGTTACCAGTTTCGATTTTTCAGATACTTATGGTATGGTCACGACACCACTCCTAGTTTTTTGTTTTTTACCGAAATCGTTTTCGTTTAAATATAATTGCTCGAGCATAATAGATCTTTTTTTTTTTTTTAACGCTCGATTATTCTAGCCGAACGCATTCCTTCGAAGAATTGGGATTACCTGGCAACTCAGGATAGCGAGTGAGCAAGAAACCACTGAGTAGGGGACTACAGCAAGACAACCTAGTTCCAGCTGGCTTCTCCGAGATGCATTGTCGGATTATGTGTCTCTCCCATACAAGGATTGATCTAACGAACTTTTCTCTGTCCAACAATATCGGACTTACGTCTCTGATTAACGGGGGATTCTCGCATACAGAATGACATCTGCATCCTTGAAATATTGCGAGAATTTGCAACAGAGATATATATTCTGGAATCTTTCATCTTTATGTTTACCGCACGGTAACAGAAGTTTTGACTAGTCTCACGCTGCATCGCATTGCGATAATGCGGAATTATTCTTCAGACATCTGAGTTTGTCGTCAAAAAATATCTATTTTCGGCGAGGTGCAATATTGTGTTGTTCACCCGGAATGGACAGATATATCGGAAGACATCGCCTGCTCCCGACCTGCCAGCTCTACTTCCAAATAATCAGTCCATGAGAAGTAGTACTTAACCCTGTTTTTCATTACTGGAAACCGCCCCCGCTTCATTAACAACTACAATCCCTCACCTTACAGCAATGAAATAGCTGTTAGCGTTTTTAGCCTTTATAAGCACAGGTTCAGAACCTTGAGAATCCTTCTTTCGATTCGGCTGTGAAGACGTAGTTGCATTCACTTTTCACCTTCATCTTTCAATTAAAACAATAATGTTGTTTTGTTTTTAGCTGAGATTCAACTACTATGAGAATGTCTTGCCATTAAGAAACCTCTCGGGTCTCTAGAGGGCAATTGATCTTTCGCTTTATTGGGCACATGCCTTAAGAGATCACGTGACTTGCTCGGATGCTTGGACAACTTGGCCTCATTACGAACGCTGTCAGTAGGCAGTGTCAGAGCGACCGATTCAGTTACGGTTTTACGTTGTGACTCAATAGGTTGTTCCAGAACAATTCAGTTGAGTTGGTGGCACGACACCAACAAGCTACAAGAAGGTTCGAACTTCAACAGAAGAAACCCCGACCTAGTGTTGCAATTCAGACGCATCGGACGTGGGGTGGGGTGCAACAAAATATGGGAATGACGGGATCTATAGTCTATGGCAAGATCAAAGTAGTTCAGGTCAAACGCAGTACAACACCACGGCGTTGGCTACATAAAGAAGCAGGCAGGCACTCGTTCGGACTCCTTTACGAGGCAGCAAAGGATTCTCTTATTGTGGGCGAAAGAGAGGAAATTACCTCTTCTAACTCGCTTTATAGAAGGAGAGAAGAAACGTCAGGGTGGATCTCCTCAGCAGAGAAAGACAGGTCTCACGACGGAGTAGACCCTGCATCATGAAGTATGCAGCAGACTGTGCAATCAGTGGGGGAGAACCGTCTATAGACCTCTTTGCGACGCAGAGAACAAAGAGGTTACTGTTTACTGCTCTCCAGTCCCAGACCAGGAAACAGTGGCAGTAGACGCTTATTTCCTCATGGATTGGGAAAAGGGAAGACACGTACGCCACTCCCCCCATTAAGATCCTAGACTGAGTCATGAAGAAGTCAGGGAATCGAACAACGTCAGCATGACCCTGATAGCTCCGTTTGGCCCATGAGACCTGGATCACAGTGTGATGGAGTGGCTAGTAGGACACCCCCAAGATCGTTTACCGTTTGGCGGAACAAGATACTCAGACAGCCACATATAGAGAGACAACATCAAAATCGCCTCTCTCAATCTAAACTGCCTTTCGACTATTGAAAAACTGGCCAGAGCGAAGGGGCTTTTCGAGGGAAGCTGCAAGAGCAATCGCGAGAGTGAGGAGGATGTCCACAATCAAGGTGTACCAGTCAAAAGTGGGAGTGTTCAGGAAATGGCTGCAGTAACAAAATTCCTCTTCAGTACCTCTAAAAACTCAACTAGCAGATTTTCTGTTACACTAAGAACCCAAGAGAAACTAGCATTATCAACTATCAGCGGATAAACGCAGCATGCTAGCCTCCGTCTTCTCACAGAGATTTTGACATGTCGGGGAGAAAGGATCTCGCGGACCTCATAAGGTCCTTTGAGACAGTTAGAGTAAGGATCCCAACCCGCCCCTCTTGAATTTGGAGTTGTTCTGACTTTTCTAACTCGAGCAGGTGCGAACCCCTCGACAAGGCTCATGGAATGGATCTCCACCAAGAAGACCCTATTCTTGCTGCGTTGACAACGGCCAACCTTGAGATAGGAGAGTCAAGAATGTAGGGCTTCAATGAGGAGATGCAGTCTGCTCGCTACAACTAGGTTTTTCTCGCCAAGAATGAGAAATCCTCTCACCCATGGCCTAGATCCTTTACCATACCAGGGTTATCTCAGTTAGTAGGACAGGAAAAGGAGAAAAGCCTTTGTCCAGTTAGAGCCCTAAGTATTATCTACAGAGAACCAAAAAACTAAGAGGACATAGACAACCTCTAGTCCTTGTAAAGAAAGCCTTCACTACCTGTGCCAAAGAAACGCACTGGCGGTCTTTGTCAAGGATTTAATAAGGAAGCTCACCAGAATTTTGATGAGAAAAGCTTTCCAATACTCAAAGTCAATGCGCACGAAGTAAGAGCTGTGGCGACTTTCGAGGGCGTATAGACACAAGTCGATGAATCGATCTTGGAAGTGACTTTTTGGCGAAGCAAGTCAGTCTTCGCAGATTGCTACCTTAAAAGAGTACAGACCCCAATATGAGGATTTGTTGTTCCCTAGGGCCGTACGTTGCCTCCGGCGCCGTAGTTGGAGAAGGTACAACTGCTCTAACTATAACCTTTTATTTATACCTTGCATTTTGTTTATTGAACTTGACCTCCACAGGCTGTCTGTGAAGGTTGTTGCAACTTCCACAGTCTGGGGTGAAAGTCTAAGTACGTTTATTGGAGTGTGTTTTAGTGTGTTAGTTGGTCAGGTGGTCAGCTCATTGTCCATGGCTTTGCCAGGATAGCAAGGGTGGTGGTGGTCTAGTCAAGGTTAAGGTCGAAGGACCGTCGACAGCCCCACAGAGGACTCTACAGCCCCCTGGTTCGGATCGTCTGGGGTCTCTCAAGGACCTGCAGGCTTAATGAGCAGAAAAAACTTCGAGCACCAGCTTCCTTATCAGGTATGAACCAGATATTGGTTACAGATATTTGTTGTGATCAAATAATTTTGACGAATTCCCAACGGTGCTGCGGTTCTCTGACCACCACCAAAGGTGCCCAATCAGCTATATATATGTAAAATAACCAGGGAAGTTTAGCTATTAAAAATGTTATTTTCATTTTAAAATAAGTTTTAAAATATACTTACCTGGTTAGTTACATATATAAAAGGTCCTCCCTCCTCCCCTCTGAGAAACAGAGGGGCATGGGTTTCTGAGGATAAATGGGAATGGTTCCAGATACCTACTAGAGGGAGCACAGTATGATCACCTGACCCGTCTATCGGCGATAAGCCGCGAATTTTGAATTTCTGCCTTGTTTTTGCGCGCGCGAATCGGGCGGGATAAGCTATATATATGTAACTACCAGGTAAGTATATTAAAAACTTTATTTTTAAAATGAAATAACATATTTATGTAAGCAATCTGAAAACTAAAATACAAACAAAATTGTAATGCTGGTTTATAAACTAGAAGTAGGATTCTTTTATCCCAATTAATTGCTGGAGACCTTTAGAATAATTCTAGTTAAGATTGTTAAAAGTTTTACCGAGCCATAGTAGTACGATAAAAGTTAGTCTGAAATATAATAAAAGGAATTTTGCAAATTACGTTTTCATGTTAATATGTAACTGCTAAAATTACCGTCAATAGACAATAAATATTCTGAAGTAAACTACCTCGCTAAGTAACTGCTAAAATTAACGTCAATAGCGATTAAATATTTCGAAGTACACTACCTCGCTAAGACCACTCCAATCTGCTTTATCTTGGTGGTGTTACTTTGATATGAGGAATTTTTAAATGCTATCGCTAAGAACTACTTGAATTAAGTCAAATGGCCCTGTGAGTTGTTCCATATGAATAAGATTTATCTTCTGAATAATAGGATACATATCTGGAATGAAATTAAGTTAAAAAGCTAAAGTTATATCACGAGTAGAGTAGTTAGTGGGCTTACAAATAACCTCAAGTCATCGTTTTTTTTAATAGCTGCTTTAAATAATTGTCAGATCAGTATGAGATTTTAGCAGATCCTTATTCACAACCTGCCGTAATTTCTATTAGCATAGGCAGTACCAAAAGTAAATTGTTTAGTCAGTTTGTTCATGAAAATAAAGAGAAATTACAATTCCTATTATAGCAATTCGGACGAAGTTCCTTGTGACGCAACAATGACGTTAAGGCCTGTCTACACGAGCGGGCCTGATCAACGCCATCTTGAATTGTCAATTCGAGATGGCGTTGGCCTGATCGGCGCGCTCCAGTGTTGGGGGCAAATTGGCGGGCTTACCCGTGAATGTTGTCCGACTCCACACGGGTGAGGCGATGGAGAGGTGGGCGTGCCCGACGATGACAGTAGTATGTTCAGTGCGGTACGATAAACATGGTGCTACCGCAAAGAAGAAGATATTGTGTAGCATGATAATTGCTTTGTGCGTGATGAAAAAGAAGAGAATACGGTGCAAACAATGGCTCAGTAAAAGAAATGTATATGGTTAACGTACGTCTGCCAGGGTCGAAGCTACAAGACCCATTGGGCAATTTGACGGTTTGCCCGTCAAGTGTGCCCGTTAGAGGGGAGGTCCGCCGATCAGGCCCGGTCGTGTGGACAGGCCTTAAAACTGTAGGCTCCGCTCTCTCTCTCTCTCTCTCTCTCTCTCTCTCTCTCTCTCTCTCTCTCTCTCTCTCTCTCTCAGGGAAAATGCGGCCACTTGAGCCTTGATTTATACTTCAAACATTGATTTGTGTGTTGTATTGTATTTTTTCTTTAGAGATTTAACAGAGATAACCTGAAAGTATAGTAAGGCAATTGGTGGTATGGACAAAAGTTTGTTTCCATGGGTTTTCGGAGTTTGGCGACATGGGACGATGTCAGCTTTTATAGCCTAGACCCGGCCCGCTGCTGTATTTGACCTGAGCAATTATGGAGAGTATGCTACGCAATTGTTACGGGGCTGTAGGAATGCAGTTGCAGTGAGACTTCTCACCTTATATAACAATGAGAAATGAATGATTCAGTTAATCAGTGACTGAAAGTTACAGTGGCGCAGCAACCACTTCAGTCACTGACATCAAAATAAGTAGCCAATAAAAGAAGAGTGGCCAGATTAAAATTAGCTTCGACAGCACCTGAAGTGCGGTACCAAGGGTATCACTGTCCTCCCCCTAACCATTCAACCTATGTTAAAGAGTCTGGATATTGGGTGGAAATTCAAGAAGAGGAGAAAGAGAGAAAAAAAATTGAGATGGGTGGGTGGGGCTTAATAATAGTGACGTTTTCGTGACGTCAAAGTCACTCGCTCGGCTTCGTATCATCTAGTTGGAATTTCCCCTCATTCTCAAGAACAAACTGCCTTAACTGTTTACTTTTAGTACTATGTTAACGAAAGTTACGGCAGTGTGAAAATAATGCTCTTGTCAAAATCTCATACTGATCTGGCTATTATTAAAAAAAATAAAGCGCGCGCGCGCACACACACACACACACACACACACACACATACACACAAGGTCAGTGAAATGCATAGCAGGTCAATCCAAGCGTAATGTTCTTGCTTCTGCAGTCCCAAAAGGTCACCAAACGAATAACTGTAAATTATACCATGATTGGTTGCTTTCTTCAGCAAATCTCAAAGACGTTAAGTCCAACATTTTCCATAGTTTACAGTTATTCGTGGTCTGGTGGTGCAGCAAGGAATTATTTTTGGTGGACTATTCACTCTTGATAGGTTAGGTAATACAAAACTGCGAAATAGAGCAATAATGCACGTATCCCTCATTACATTGCAGGAGTTACTTTTTAGCGTTCAGACTTTGACTGGCGATTACCTGATATTTAAGAAATTAACCTATTAATGAAAAATTACCTATCCCTTGATCCTGCTTTTGTTTCTGACTAGTCAAGGTGGATTCTTGGGAGATGAGATGCAACTAAGGTATACGAGAGTTTCACGATGAGCTTCCCACGCAGGATACGGAAGAAATTCATCGGCCTTTCGTGGAGAATTAATTTAACCCTGAACGTGGCAAAGAAGTATCCCGAAATAAAATAATCCTCGAGATGCAGGAATGAAAATGGGATCTAAATTGTATAATGGAAAGGAGGAGAGAGACCCTATGACTATACCCGTCGTAACTGGAGGTAAGACTTTCCTTTCCTTTCCTTTCTTCTCATGTTTTCTCTCACTTTTCAGGTTTTATTTTTTGGAGGGCTTCTCCCAGTCGCCAGTTTGTTTTTCTTGTATTTTCTTCTTACCTTGATTATTTAAGGAACATAATGGGATGTATGCCGTGTCACACTCAATTTCTTTATTGCATATAGGTTCCATTGCTCTGGTCTTCCCTCGGTAGGGAGGTAGTGCTTTTTGTAGCGTACCCTCGGCCCCTAGCTGCATCCCCCCTGTCATTCCTTTTACTGTACCTCAATTCATATTCTTTCATCCATCTTACTGTCCACCCTCTCTTAACAGTTGATTCATAGTGCAACTGCGAGTTTTTCCTCCAGTTACACCTTTCAAACCTTTTTCACTGTCAATTTCCGTTTCAACTCTAAATGGCCTTAGTTGCCCCAGTGCTTGGCATGTATGCCAAATACCTATAAATCGGCCTATGGTCTTCCATGTTCCCTCATGTACACCTTCCCGTATGCTGTGTGTGGTATATTTCTTTGAGTAGTTTTCTTAAGTAGTTTCAGACTTTTTTTTTTTTTCAATAAGCACCCAGTGCAGCCAAGAATGGGTCTATTTTGGCTCTATTATTAACAGTCATTGTGGTCACGTATGGTATAGAGATTTATTTTTTTTAACTCGATATGTTCAGTTTCTCACTTTCTGTCTATATCTGCAGTATATATAGGTATGTAGTATATAATTATGTATTTATACATGTCTATATGTATATAAATTAAGGTGGTTATATTTTTCAATACTCTTGATGTGCATTCTTTTATATTCTCAGTAGCTTCTATCTTGTCCCGTCCGTTTATCCAGCTCTTTTGCGTCCTTCGTTATGCTAATTTTTCTTGTACCTTAACCTGATAGAACAGTTCCATAAAAACATGTACTGTACGTTGGCTCCGTAAAGCCACGTTCGTTTTGGTGTGTACATTGAAAATAATGTCAGTCTTAAAATATAGGCATTGAAAATGCCATGAAAATAATGTCAATCTTAAAACATATGGTGCACTGTATTGTAATATTAATTTTGTACAATTGCCATAATTTAACTGTTTCAAAGGGTCACCATCACGGAACTCGGTGGTTGTGTGTGCTGATTTTCAGGAAGGATTTGCCTCTTTAGAAATTCATATATTAAAGTTGCCGTTGCTTTAATTTCTGTACCTTACCTGATAGAACAGTTCCATAAAAAAA
>NC_087203.1:93311109-93350621 GCF_015104395.2 Macrobrachium nipponense | reverse complement strand
GCGGAGCCTACAGTTTTAAGGCCTGTCCACACGACCGGGCCTGATCGGCGGACCTCCCCTCTAACGGGCACACTTGACGGGCAAACCGTCAAATTGCCCAATGGGTCTTGTAGCTTCGACCCTGGCAGACGTACGTTAACCATATACATTTCTTTTACTGAGCCATTGTTTGCACCGTATTCTCTTCTTTTTCATCACGCACAAAGCAATTATCATGCTACACAATATCTTCTTCTTTGCGGTAGCACCATGTTTATCGTACCGCACTGAACATACTACTGTCATCGTCGGGCACGCCCACCTCTCCATCGCCTCACCCGTGTGGAGTCTGACAACATTCACGGGTAAGCCCGCCAATTTGCCCCCAACACTGGAGCGCGCCGATCAGGCCAACGCCATCTCGAATTGACAATTCAAGATGGCGTTGATCAGGCCCGCTCGTGTAGACAGGCCTTAACGTCATTGTTGCGTCACAAGGAACTTCGTCCGAATTGCTATAATAGGAATTGTAATTTCTCTTTATTTTCATGAACAAACTGACCAAACAATTTACTTTTGGTACTGCCTATGCTAATAGAAATTACGGCAGGTTGTGAATAAGGCTCTGCTAAAATCTCATACTGATCTGACAATTATTTTAAGAAGCTATTAAAAAAAAAGATGACTCGTGATATAACTTTAGCTTTTTAACTTAATTTCATTCCAGATATGTATCCTATTATTCAGAGGATAAATCTTATTCACATGCAACAACTCACAGGGGCCAGTGACTTTAAATTCAAGTAGTTCTTAGCGATAGCATTTAAAATTCCTCATATCAAAGTAACACCACCAAGATAAAGCAGATTGGAGTTGTCTTAGCGAGGTAGTGTACTTCGAATATTTAATCGCTAATGACGTTAATTTTAGCAGTTACATAGCGAGGTAGTTTACTTCAGAATATTTATTGTCTATTGACGGTAATTTTAGCAGTTACATATTAACATGAAAACGTAATTTGCAAAATTCCTTTTATTATATTTCAGACTAACTTTTATCATACGAGAGGAGAAGAAGAAGAAGCTTTTAGGTAAACAACTTGGTTTGCTGCTCCTGCTCATTTTTGCTTATTTTTGGGATTACAGCTGAAGTTTCGCCGAGAAAATGTTGTGAGGGTTCGGTGAATATATGCCGTTAGTGCTGAAGTAAGCATAGTGGAGGTGGGTTAAGTGACAGTGCAGTTATAAACCTTGAAAACTTCGTTAAGTTCTCGTATTTTGAGTAGTGGCTCCTCCCCCTCCCTAGCATTGGCTAGGTAGGGAGGCTACGCTGGACGGTGGCGACGGTGCTGCCATCTATTGAGTCTTTTAGTGACTAGTTTCAGTGTAACAGTATGGCGTCATACTCAACACCGTTTAGGAGAAAGGACTCCTTTGGGCTGCAGTTTTCTGTATACCCTACTATGGATGTTGTTAGTAGAATGTTATTTTCAAACATGAAATTGGTGCATAACTCGATTATAGGAGTTCATTTTATAAATAAGAACAGAGTAATTGTTAAAGTAGTACCAAATGTGTTTAATGATCTCATGGAAAATTATGAAGGCAAAGAGGTATGTTCAGACCAGTTGGGGAATGTAAAGATTGTGAATCTTAGTACGTCCATTACGTATGTTTCAATAAGGAATGCTCCTTTCGAACTCTCAGATGAAAAGCTGATCGAGGTTTTATCGAAATATGGCAAAGTGGAAGGAATCAGGCAAAACAAATATGCTAACGGACCATTCAAAGGGCTATTGACGGGAGTCAGGACAGCCAGCATGAGACTAAAAGAGAACGTTCATTCATCAATTACGGTTTTCGGATTTACCTTAAACTATCTTGTATAATGGGCAGCAACGGACATGCTTTAGGTGTGGGGAAATAGGTCACATAGCTAAAGACTGCAAATACGAAGATGTAAGGTCTAAGTTTAAAGAAGGAGAGTTTCCTCACCTGCCTACGGAACGAAAGGATGAAACCAACGTGAAAGCAAATGAGTTGCACAAAGGCTATGTAGAAAATGCAACAGTCGAGGAAAGCGGAATTAACCAAAGTTATCAAACTACAGATATAGTGACCGAAGGAATGGACAGAGATGAAGAACCTAATTCAGTGGAAGAACAGGCATTAGATTGCACAACAGAAGAAATTGTTAAGGATAATTCACCAAATGATTCTGAGAAAGAAAAGGGTGACGACGACTCGATAAAACTGGGGAAAGGCACAACAAAAAGGAATGGTGGAAGTGAGCTAGGGGAAGAAACGAAGGAAGAACTTGTCTCAGTAGAACCGTTGGACTGCATAAGGGAAGAAAATGTTTGTGGAAAACTGGATAAGGGAGTAATCGATGGTGGGCCAAATTATGAGGACGAAAGGGATCTTTTTGAGGACAGTCTTGATCACGAGCAGGATGATGACGATGAAGGAAGGCCAAGAATTAGGGTTTCCCAACCAATAGGTGTCAGTGAATTGCGTACGTCAAACACAAAGGTTGAGATTCATAAGGAGGTTAAAGAAAATGAGTTATTAACAGAAAACGAAGCAGCAAGTATAGTAAAAGGAAAAGAAGAGGGAAAAATGGATTGTGAGGAAATATATTATGAGATGCAAGCGCCCCAAACAGAACCTTATAGCACTGATATGGAAATGCAAACATGGCATACGAAAACAGACTCTAGCAATAAACTTAAGATAACGCTGAAGAAAGACCAGTGTCAAAACATGGAAAGGATAAACCAAAATTTATCATCAGATGATGAAACAGGAAAGTGTACTAAGAAGCTTAAAGCAATTTAACCCAGTATTGTACATGTTTTTTACATAATATACAAAATTCATTTCATCCACATTAAATGTAGCTACAGTTAACGTAAATGGACTTAATACTTTGAATAAGCAAATTAAAATAATAAACTTTATGTTTCTTTATAAACTAGATATAATTTTCGTCCAAGAGCACAATATAAAAGGGGAAGGGAAACTGGAATATGTTGAAAAATACTGCAAAGTTTTGATTAATTATACACAAATGCTTAAGGGTGGAATAGCTATCTTTGTAAATAAAACATCTAATGTGGAAATTTTGAATTTTGAAAACGATATTGATGGTTATGTTATGAGTGTTAATTGTCGTTATTCAAACGTTACTATTCAATTATTAAATGTGTATGCTCCTGCTGGGAATAGTAGGAGAAAGAAAGGGAGAAATGATTTAATACAGATATTTTATATTTCTTAAGGAACAATATAAGCAATATCATAATGGGTGGTGACTGGAATTCTATTACCTGTATGAGAGATTGTTCAAATTCAGATAGTGAACTAATATCAAAGTCATTAGTAAGCTTGAAAAGCAACTTGAAACTTAAAGATGCATGGGTTTCATGTCATCACCAGGTGGAGTATACTTATGTCAGGGAGAATTATGGCTCAAGGCTGGATAGGTTTTATTTAAAAGATTTATATAACCATGTGGCAAATATTCAAATATTCCTGTTAGCTGGAATGACCATTGTATTATAGTATTAGCCTTGAAATTACGAAAATGTAGCGTCGCCAGGGGAAAAGGGTTACTGGGAAACTTAATAGTAATATTTTAGATAAAAAGATATTGTAAAAGACAATTTTCTTTTATGACTTGGAAAATAGTATTAAGAGGAGCAAAGATAGAGTTGGAGATATTTTGTGTTGGTGGGAATATGCGAAAGCCCGGCTGAAATCTTTCTTTATCACATGTTCAAAGCAAATTAACCAAGCAAAATATGGCTTATTGAATTTACTGAACTACCAGTTGAAAGACGAAATAGGAAAAGGTGTACTGAATAAAGACAAGTTTTCGTTAGTGAACTCTTTGAAATTAAGAATAAATAGTATTCAAGATGAGATCTGCGAAGGGGTCAAAATTAGAGCAAAGGTGGATGATAAATTAAAGGGCGAACAAGTTTCAGCGTACCTGTTAGGGAAGGAGAAAAACTCTAAATCGTATGTAAATAAGATAAAGAGGGATGATGGTAGCGAAATAGTAAACCCTAAAGCTATTACTATAAATATAAGGGAATATTTTGAAAAACTTTTCAAAAAAGAGAAATGTGAGAAGTCTTATCAAGAAGTGTTTTTGAAATTAGTAGATAAAGTTATTGATAGGAATGAGAATGAGATTTTAACCTCAGAAGTGACAGAGTCTGAAGTACTGAAAGTATTGAGGGGGATGAAGAATGGTAAAAGTCCGGGAATAGATGGTCTCACTGTTGAGTTTTACAAAAGATTTTGGAAGGAAATAAAAACCGATTTTGTAAGCATAGTAAAGTTATTTTTAGATATAAGGCCATCTCTAAAATGAATAAAGGAATAATAACGCTTACGCCGAAGGAAGGAGACTTAGGTTTTATTACAAACTGGAGGCCAATAACATTGTTAAACGTGGATTTTAAGATAATAGCGAAAATAATAACATAGATTGAAGAATGTGTTACATTTAATTATTTCCCGCGAGCAGTTTAGTTGTGTAGATGATAGGTCCATTATCAACTTGAATTCCATTATGAGAGATATTATGATTTATGCAAATAATAATGATAAACAAGCTGCGTTAATAAATCTAGACTGGTCTAAAGCTTTTGATCGTGTGGATCACGACCTTTTATATGCTATATTGAGCAACTTTGGTTTTGATCTTAGTTTCATTCAGCTAATACAAATGTTAATTAATACAGACGCTGAAAGTGTAATATGCATAAGTGGTAATATCTCTGATCCATTCCCCATAAACAAATCGGTAAGACAAGGATGTCCATTATCCATGATTTTGTTTATTATCTACCAGGAACCCTTTTACAGGATGATGAAAATGAAGCTTGTAGACATGTCATTGATTTTGCCAAATAATTTAAAGGTTTCTGTTCTAGGATATGCTGATGATTCTGTTATCATAGTTACTAGTGATAAAGGAATATTAGAATGTTTTAATATAATCACAGATTATGAAAAGGCAAGTGGTGCAAATCTGAACAGAAATAAAACTTCAATTTTAGGCATTGGGAAATGGAGAAATAAATCAGCATGGCCAATAAGTGGATGTCATTGCCTTCATGATTCCTGTAAAATACTAGGTGTTTATCATAGTAATAATTATCAAGATAGTGTTAATCTAAATTGGAGTAATCTGGAGAGTAAGATAAACAAAGTGATAGGTATATTTAGGAATAGGAAGCTGACAGTGTTTCAAAAATGTATTATAATTAATTGTAAAATTTTAGCAAAAACGTGGTATGTGTCACATGTATATACAGTTCCACAGGATTGTGCAAAACGAATACAGAGGAGTTTATTTAGATACCTATGGAATGGAAGCTGTGAACCAATTGCAAGAAATACCGTATTTTTACCAAAGACAGAAGGTGGGCTAGGAATGATGAATATTCTACATAAATCGAAAGCCATTATGTTTAGAACATTTAACAAGATTTATATAAGTAAGTGTTATGGTTTTGAAATTATGTATTTCTATTGTAAAATAAAAGCTAGTGTTTTGATGGAAACTGAAAAAAATTATAGAGACTGTACTATTTTTATCACATCATATTATAGTGAGATGATTGATGTTTTAAGGAAAGTATATCGTTTAAAGAACCATCCTAAGGTGTCTGTTAAAGAAATATACTGGTTACTTATGAACTGTAAAGACTATAAACCAAAGGTAGAGTTTATTGTACCCGCTTTTTAATTTTGGACGCAGATTTGGAAGTATGTAAATAAATAATAAGTACATTGATAAAAAGAGCAGAGATACAGTTTATAGATATGTTCATGAAATACTTAATACCAAAGATAGGCTGAATATGATGAAAATCTCGAATGAAGATAAATGTCTCTTTTGTGGCAATATTGAAAATAATATGCACATATTTTATTTTTGTCCCTCGTCAAAAAACATTCTGATTTGGTTAAAGTCAATGCTAAAAAGCTGTTGTAAAATTGAAACTGATAGTTTACTAAAGATTCTTAAATTGGATTTCAAGACACCATCGAAGAAAGACGAAAACACAGCAATGGTGTTACTATCAGATTTTGTAGCAGGAGTAATGGTCTGGTCGATCTTTGGGTCTATTGACAGACGACCCAAACTTGATTGCTTATATAGGGAATAAAATGTCAAAAAACGAAGTTTATATTGAGTAAAGTTTATGCAAATAAATTAGACAAGCTTTTTACCAAAGAATATGTACTTAATGCTATTGTAAAATAAAGAAAAAAAAATAAGTTACTCAATAGGATATAAGGCTTACATAGTTTGTTATTTGTAAGGGTTGTAATTTTTTATTGTGTATATGGTATATATGAATGTATATGAAGCCATTGTATTGATCCTATTGTAAATTTTATCAATAAAAGAAAAAAAAAAAAAAACTTTTATCGTACTACTATGGCTCGGTAAAACTTTTAACAATCTTAATCACTAGAATTATTCTAAAGGTCTCCAGCAATTAATTGGGATAAAAGAATCCTACTTCTAGTTTATAAACCAAGCTTACAAATTTTGTTGTATTTTAGTTTTCAGATTGCTTACATAAATCTGTCTTTTACTTGAAAGAGTAACATCGGTAGTTTTAATTCAGTTTCAGCCATCGTTAGACCACCTAATTGGGCCACCAGGCATTCCCAGTTATTTGTTAGTTTTCCTGAATAACCTGTTTGGTGTCCAACTTATGTTTAATAGAGCAGTTTTTAATCTCTTAAAAATTTTCAAGTTACATAGCTACGCTGTTTCAGTTTTGGGTAAATTGAAATCTTCCTGGGCGCCGTAAAACTGCTACTTTGGACTCGAAAGAATCTGTCTCTCCCATACCCTGTTGTCTCCGTTAGGATGATTAATTTTGTCCATGATTTCGTGTATTTGTTTTCGCTGGTATATTACCATAGGAGCTCTTTCAGCCCAATTTTAGTTTTTTACCTTTAGTCGTAATGCAGGTATAAGGAAAAATGACTATTGACGACTACTCCCTCAATGTTCTCTGTTAAGTACGATTCGAGATGTCTATCCTGCTTAGGCATTATGTTTCACCAGAAGGATAATGTCATTAACAATAGTAAATATAAATCTTTTAACAATAATTTAATACAACGGTGCATTAACTGTTGACAAAATTATCGTAACTACTTTGATAACCATAACATGATTAGCATTCCATTATAATTCGCGAAACAACAAAATAATAAATAGTAACTTGCGCATAACAAATCAATAAAGTTATTGTATTCTTTATGTCCAGCGTCAAGGTAATTCTGGTACAATACTAGACTAGGCTTCATCTTACGGCAACTGACGATTTCGTTAGACATGCCATTGACGAGTCCGCTTCCCACCAGCCAGTCGCATCGAATGCCTCGCCACAATCAGTACTAAACAAGACAAAAGCACCAATTCCATGCTCTGTGGAGGCGTGGAACAGGCGTCTCCAGCAGAATAGAAATGTAGTAAATAAGGTCAGACTACCGAGCACCAAGAGCCGTAGCTACATTTTTAGTAAATATTCCAACCACAGACAAGGGTTCATTACGAGTAAATAGAGTAAAATTAATGCTTCCATCCACAACCACTAGGTGTTACTCCTCCCCACCCCTCTAACACAAAGAAAAACAAAATATCGCTAATTTCCTTCGCAGTAGGCGAGTACCTATTTTTGTTTCGTATTATGGCTGAAAATTTAACGGGTAGCCACCTAACTTTAGTAAGGATTTATTTAATCATATCCTTTCAGCCAAAAGTTGCATTATGATAAACACTTGATCGTCTCTGTAACAAAACGACAGCCATCCAGAGATAACAGGAATTCAACTTAGACAAAACTTCATTTATTCCCACTGAATTTTCTTCGTGACTAATGTAGTCTTTATCCCCCTTCGAATAATTTCAACTTAGGCTTTGAAAACTTGGCTCCAGGATAAAGGTGTTCTCCAATCTTGTAGTTTCTCTTAATGCTAACCAGGTAAACCAGGATACGCTAAAATAAAGCTTTCGTTCCAGTCAGATGGGTTGGAAAATGCCCAATGCCCACCCCTATATACCTCAATTTTTCCCATACCCAAAATTTAACTTTTACTTCTACACCATCAGCCAAGGAATGTTAATGAATAATAAGATATTCAAATTACAATTCGCTCACCGGAAATCATTGACGATAATGATATTAATAACTGGGAGGATATTTGAGCTTCCGTTACCGCAAACTATTTGCAAAGTTTATAGAATGTCTTTTCATCTCGGTTTACGCTATAGAAAACTGCTTTTATTCAGTCGAAAAATATAAGAAAAAATACGACTATGGGTAAGTGGGATTTCTAACGTAGCGTTGTACATATATGTTAATATACGTAAATAGAAAGTTTCCATATTTAAAATTTGTTTAGTTTGTTTCACAGTAGAGTTTGCATGTGAATAAATAGCTATTTAACATTTTATCGGTCTTCGTAATATATTAAAAGTTTCTATTTCAGGGAAATCCTTTAACACTAAAATTTAATGCATCAGCTACTATCCTCGTCCTTATGCTGTCCATTTAAAACTCACTTTTGTGACGCCAGTTTTAACAACCATAAATCAATTAATTAAAACTCACTTAAAATCAATAGACACCTACGTTCTTGTAAGTGGTTAGCTTTTTAAGACTCCTAATAAACAGTTTAATCATCGGAGACAGCCAAAGGATCCAGGGGATTAACGCCGACTTGACTGTATGGGGTTATTAACATTCGCCCTAAATATAAGCTCATGGAAAATTAACTCAAGACTCCTACCTTGCTCCGGCTCTCCCTCTTTCTACAAAAAAATCATTAACAGCTCAGAACAGGCTTTCTCAAAATCCGTCTCACTGACACACCAACGTTGAAATTCTTAAAGAAAAAACGTGGATAGTATTCCAGTACTTTAGAAAACCAAAAAATAATGGCGGCGACCCAACCTGCAGCAGGTCCTCTTTGACCACTCAAAGCAAAAGCCATTTTTAATTGCCTATGAAACTTCAAAACGCGTTGATACACCATAGCAGAATTCTTCGTACAATTTGAAACTTGCTTTCTTAAAATACGTTAAGGAAAAAAAAAAACAGGAAAACTATCTTTTCACTGCCAACTTTAGTGAAAGTGCACAAATTTTCCTTCGCATTTAACAATGACCTTTGCTGATTAAAACTAACACCTATCCTAGGAGTAACAAAACGCTTCGTGGACAATTTTCCTGTGCTTAATTCAAATGTAATATCTTATGTACGCAACACTGAAGGTTCAATTAAAGTGATACTGGCTGATCAACCCATGTTCAATCTGAACCTGTTAACGAATGAAGATACAAGATAATAGAAAGCTCTCTTAGAGGCTGGTGCTCATACTAACGGCGAATAATTGTGGTGTCAAGAAAATATTGATATTGTACATATGAGGAAACGGCAGAGGTAACCTACAAATAAAAGTACCGATGTATGGAATAGAATATGTAATTTAGGCATAAAGCAAAGCACTGAGACCTACAGGGTCATTCAAAAGACACAAAATGTGCGACAACTAATAGCAAGCCAGTGAGGAATAACGATAGCTCTCTGCAAACAGACTAAAGTGCAGGGGTGGAAGGTCCGTCAATTTATTTCTTACCTACCTCGGAAGAAAGACCTTCACGAAAACCATTCAGCAATTATCCTGATTATTCTCATTGCAGCCTAAGACTTGACTACTTACGGCAGAAACCCCTTAACTTTTAATCTGAGATTTATATATCTCTTGTGAAGCTTTGCAACAAAAATAAAAGGCTATTTTGCTTTCTTAATTCACTATACCACCATTAATTTCTTTAAAATCCACTACAATGCGAATAATGTGAAGCCGTTAAAAACTGTTCTAGATAATGCAATTAAAGTTGTGAAAATCCAGAGGCAAGTTATAGGACAAACTATAGTCAATTTGGTAAAATTACAGTTTCAACCATTATGGGAAAACAGGAATAAAAATATATTTGTTGCATCAGAAATAATGTAGTTCCAACGGATTTAACATTTATTTTGACTGCAAACCATCCGATTTAGAGATTTACTATGTAATTGGAGTTAAAACAACGAGTTTTTCCAGAAAAATCCCTAGACCTACCTAGACCTATCCATGGAGCACCTACATATTCGCGGGCCCACTCGACCGCCGACCGAAATCGGCGGAAGAACACCAAAACCCATATGGCGGCGATACCAAAACAACAACAAACAAAGTAGGGAGCGACTACATATCCGCGACGATCGATTTGTGTGTGCTTTCAGTAAGGCCGTGGCGGAACTGCGCTTAGCGCCTTATCCGCATATTTAAAGATTCTTGGCAAGCACGGCATGTACGGCAAGAGGTAATGTTGCACTGGGCGCGCTAGCCACAGGGTTTACAGTAAGGCTACTTACCGTGGCAGATCACACCTGAAGGCGTTCCTGTTGAAGTCGATCCGACAAATACTAGTAGCTCCACAACACTCGCAGTTTTTTTCCTTTAGAATGAAATTACGTCTTTGAGCATATTCAATCACAACTTCTTTACCACCACTAGACAAATAATGATAAAATTCACCATAACCCACAATGCACTGCAAACAATCGGTAGGAAATCGAAGGTCTGTCAAAATTAATGCCAGAAGGGCCAGCCACTGCCTCTGCCATAGGTACAGGAAGACAAAATGCCGTTTTTTGCTTCATTATTCGAGTATTCAGTCAAACAAGGATACCAGTGGACACTGGACAGGTAACTTTTTTACTCTGCTGAAATGCTAGTGAAACTTAGTTTTCGACTAAAGTCGTTCGTAATTGGTTATGAAACCCATGACGTCATAACGATGTCACACCTCTCAGCCAATAATGAGTAACTGGAACTGCTTTTGTTTGCGTAAGAAAGTAAGTTAGAGGGCTCATTAAAAGTAAACATTACCGTAGAGGAAACACCTCTCCCGACTTAGGAAAAATTCGAGGTAAAAAAATTTTTTTTTTTAAAAAAATTTTTTTTTTTTCTTTGTAAGTATGCATTAGCGACAATAATGTATTGAGAAGAAGTGCTTCGTTATCACATGCTTTACTCGGGAAAAATATTAATATAATAGATTTCCCATAATGGTTGAAACTGTAATAATACCGTCAATTTACAATTTACAAAGATGTGTTGCTTCCCGTCATTGTTCAACTATAAAGCCCTTAACGCTTTCTAAATCCCCATAACGAACTTGCTCTGCGTTATTAGTAATGTTGCCAACAATTTAACTGTGAGGCTACTACACGCTTCTCCTATTATGTTTACTTAGTTACATTAGTCTAGTAACATATGTAAAATATGAATGAAATTGCAAGAGAAAAACTAATCAAATAACGACTGCGTAGATGTATCCTTAAACTCGAGGTACACAAGAACTTTATAATGTTACTGACATTTTCTCTGGAAAATGCGAGAATGAGGCGATAGCCAATGTATACAAATATCACTGAAAGCCTATGTCTGCGATACTTTTCTGGCAAAAGCGATAAAATCAAAATATGAGGCTTATAACATATGCAAATTCTAAGAGGAAGGATGAGCGCAAGGATTATCATACTAGGGGAAATTATTCCGTGGAAACCAGTAATCATGTAATATTAAAAAAAACCTAGTTTTTTTAATAAGAATAATAAACGGTTATCTACAAATATGAAATTACAATTTGTTTCGCTCAAGATTACACACTTTCTATATGTATTCTGACTTTCTTACACATGTATTGCGACTAAATCATTATACCAATGTACAAGCAAATAACTAAAAATGTCAGCATGTTTTGATACTGGTTAAATGAAAAAAGTAAAACCAACGTCTACTGTTACCGCAATATCGTGCTAACAACAAAAACATGGCATAATTATAGTGTTAGTCTTTAATACAGTATGGTCTCCCGAAAACAGATTTAACCTTACCGCTGTCATGAAGAGCCTGAAATACAATCTCGTGAAGACACTTCAATTGCCCGGAAACCGACCGATTCACTCTGCTTGTTAATGGAGGCTCCAGATATCCAGGTATATAGAATCATTTAGGATGAGAGAACTTAGTAAGGCAAACACACCTGTCACTTGTGTATTCCTCGGCTGAGATAAGAGAACTGTCGACCCTTCAAAAGAAGTTCAAACCCCGTGACTGTAATTTCCTTCCCTCTCGTCTAAGACCTAGGTACAGTTGGACACAGGTTTCCCTGGTACACCTTCTTGAGGGACTTCGAAAAATTATATGGTAACAGTGTTTACTGAGGGGGATGGGGGGAGGACTCTTCCTCTCTTAGCAAGAGTTCCACCAATAAGCTCTGGAATTCTTTCAGTGGGAGGAGTCATTAGGTATGGTTGGAGAAACCCACACACACACACACACACACACACACGGAGTAAAAAAAAAAAAGTAATCTGAGCAGGTTATATTGCTGTAACTAAGATTACTGTCTCACTTTTAATATAAGTTTGTTTATTAAGATTCCATTTAACTTTCGTCTAAGGCGTTGTCTTACCACCGTGTCTGTTATTATGTATCGGTCATATTCATTAGGCAATACTTAAAATTGATCAAAATTTTAGAGTTACATTGATATTGGAGAGAATCACGAACATCATAGCAGTATATTTTAACCTTATCATGAAAGCCAAGTTTATAGTATCGGTTGCAGTGCGTTTCCTTAGCTCCTCTCTCTCTCTCTCTCTCATATTAGCTACTTTAAAGTGACATGTCATCTAGAAATGCCACTGCGCTAAGTATGCAGTTTTGATATGTCATTAACACCCTCTAATCTTGACTAAACTAATATATGCATATATATTTTTTCGGGGGGCGGGGGGAGTGGTGTCGGGGATTGAGTCTTGTTGTTTAGCCGTCTTACAGGTTTTGGAATTCTAAAATGTAATTCAAACTGACAAGCTTCTTGCTTTTGCTGTACCGATGTCCTCAGCCTGGCTTTGCTACAACTGAAATGGGTGGGGGGCTAGGGGTAAGGTGGGCCTGTTGCGACCCCGATGAGTGGACGAAGTAGATATGCTCGTGGATAGAGTGTATGGTCCGAAACGAAAAGCTCACCCTTGAAATATTTTCTTTTTTGTTTATCTTTAATGCCTGCGTGTTTTTAGATGTTGTTTATTCTAATATTATTACAATACTGTAGATTTTCTGAATACAACAACATTTACAAGAAGAAGGATTGGGTTAAACTCACTCTCTTTGTAAATACATATAGAATGAAAAGGAGAGAGAGAGAGAGAGAGAGAGAGAGAGACTGAGGAATCAAAATGAAACTACTAGGGACAGAGAAAATTCCACAACGTGTAATGGAAATTGAAGAAGGACTCCCAAACTTGGTGCAAACTTTTAACCATTCCCATATGGTAAACTTAATTCGTTTGCCAATGATAAACAATTGTTGATGTTCAGAGGTTTCATGTATTCATGGTTGGGTTTGTATTCCCTCTTGAATATACTGTAGAGGTTATTCCTACACGCCCTTCATTACAATAATTATTACATGATATGGATAAACACATCTACTTGGGCTTATATTTTCTAATATATTAATTGTGATACATGTTTTAATGTCATACGGACAGAAATTCCTTTCGCTCTTATCATTCGTGTGAGGATAAGAGAAAGACGTCTCTATTGTTAAACAGCCCTTTCAGTCGTTTACCTGTCCATTGTGGAAAGAGCTATTTGGAGAAATGTAGTTTGATGATATTGTCCTAGGGTTCTCTTTTTAGATAATTTTTTGAGAAACAATCAGGATAGCGAAATTCCCTTTAGATTTTGAACTCCTTTAAGATATCAAATTCACCTTTAATAAATAAATTATAATAATCAATACCTGGAGCTAAACGATATGCATAGGTCTGTTTACGATATTTTTTTACATCATACGACATGGAAGTTCAGCGGAAGCCATGGGGTAATCCAAATATACACACTCAATTTTTACATTTATTTTTAATATTAATGAGAAGTCCAGCCACCTTCCTTCTAGATCACCTCTTACAATCTGTTAGGCATAGAAGATTCATGGCTTCTGACGATCTGTGGTCGGTTGTGGAAGAGTTTCCATTGTGTTCCCAGAGGTTCATAAGTTGATCTGGTCTCATCTCCCTCTCAGGCTCCCAACATTTTACCAAATTAGCCTAAATATTCTCAGTGAGGTTCATGTCTGTATCCTTACTTGGCCAGTCAAGCAACTGCAGATCCTCTCGACCTTGAAACCATTCCTGGACTATTCTGGCCGTATGAATGGGGCAGCGGTCGTGAATGAAAATGACAGGAGCAGGTGGGGAGGAATAATTCCGCTGTTGATGTGAAAGAAGTTAGAAATCCCGAAGAATTTCAATGTATTTTTCACCAGTGAACCTCCACTCAATCCTGGTGATATCATCCATATAATGTAAGAAGATCCAGCCCCAAAACGTTTACTGTGACGTGCCCATTCCTGGTCACCTCGTAAATTTCCTCTGTAGTATCTGAAGGGAAAAAATCAAATTTTTAACAATTTACGCTTTGCTTTTCGTAATAGGGAAAATAATAATGCTATATCGTTTTGGGAAATAAAATGCTAAGTAACAACCCTTGGAATAAGTTAAGAATGTTTATTAATCTGCAAGGATTAATACTTATAATAGCATTAACTTTAATCTGCAACAGTCCGTTATGATATGATATTCTTTAATTCAGTAAACAGGCTGTACTCTATATTATAAATTTGCCTACGTGATTATTCATAACATTAATAATGCATTTGATTAATGCCTGAAAGCTGGCCATAGTAGAACTAATGGGGGGTTTTCAATGAAGATTTTTTATTTTCACACTTCTCGTGGCAATATAATTCAATTAGCGGAAAATTACATGGTTATTGACAAAATTATTATCTTTTGATTATATATTACCCTTGCTTATAATTATTATAGTCTGACTGTTATTAATGATTATAGAAACTCACCTTATATTACTCGGTCTTCGGTTATGTATTCTGCCGTGACTTCTGCTAGTAAAAGACCTTTCGTCACTGCATACAACTCGAGACCAAAATTCCATATCCTCCCCCACAAACTGTTGAACAAAGGCAAGCCTATCAGCACGATGCCGTTCGGCGAGAAATTCCTTCTTGGCAGGAATTCTATGAGGTATTCCTGCCTCATCCAGACGTCTTCGCACCGTCATAGCCGAAACATTTAATGCCAGACGTTCACGAATAGCAATAGTATTGGTAAAAGCATCTTCTTATGCTGCTCGTCGAATGTCGTCGTTATCCTAACGGGTGGTCTTTTGTGGTGGAGGTCTTCGAACTGAAATACGTAATTAACATGCAGATACCTAGATAATCAAGATTAATTATAGCCTGTTTACTTATGGGAATGCTATTTGGTATTCTGGGAAGTAAAGAGAAAGAATCACTATTAGAGTTCAACAGGACTAAGGCAACTATAATTTAGGTTTCATGATTTTACGGGTTTGTAAGGTTTATTGTTTAAAAAATTAATAAATAAATGAAATAAATAAATAAATGCTATCCAAAGTCGGTCAATTTCCCAGTCTAAGCATGCCTCCTTTTCCATTTATTTACTGTTGTAGGGGAGACGTCAAGACGCTGTGCAACAGCACGTATTGGAAGCCCACTTTCTCGTAGAGCGACGATCTGCGCCAGGAGAACCATATGTTGCTGATCATTTGGAGACTATAACGAATACTACTAGCAGAGGACAGAAAACCTATCAAAATTTATACAACACCTCAGTCTAGCCATGATTGGGTGACAAACTTGTTAGCGTGTAATAGGGGTGCTGTAGCAGTGATATCGTTATCACTGAACAAAGTGATATATTAAATCACACGATTACTGGGACTGAGTGATTGATTGGCTGTTACTGGCATTGCAACATCTCAGGTCATTACTGTCATTGATAACGTTTAAAATTCTGTATGTCTTCATAATGATAAATTGTTAATTGTCTGTTTGAAACACTAAAGGTGGTGGTGTTCCTCTCTTAACGTGAATTCCATTAATCTGCTTTCGGGCTGTTTTAGTGTATAAGAGGTTGGAGGAGGCAAACTTGTAATAAGTATTAATCATCATAGATGAATAAACATTATCTTTAATGCAGTGGTTGTTACTTAGCATCACATTTCCCCAAACGATATATCATTATTTTCCCAGTTACGGAAAGCAACGCGTAAATTGTAAAAAATTCAGATTGTTTTCCTTCAGATACCACCGAGGAAACATTTACGAAGTTGCCAGGAGTGGCTTGTAACCGTAAATGTGTGGGCCTGGATTTCCTTACATGGTATATGTGATATCACCAAGACTGAAGGGTTTCCCCAGTGGAAAATACGTTAAAATTCTTCAGGATTTCTTACTCCCTTCACTTCACCAAGCGGAATTATCCCTTTCCACCTAGTCCTGTCATTTTCATTCATGACGGCTGCCCCATCCATACGGCCAGAATAGTCAAGAATGGTTTCTAGATCGAGAGGATTTGAATTGGTTGACTAGCCAAATAAGGGTGCAGACATGAATCCCATAGATCCCGAGAAAAGATTAAGTCGATTTATTAAATATTGAACAATTCACAGGTGCCCCGAGGAGCCGAAGTGCAGTGGAAAAATCACTGAATTTCTAATCAGTTTTTCTCCCTGTATACATAAAAAAAAAAAAAAAAAATCATTTTTGTTCCGTTATTTTTATGCTCATCCATTTCGTATGAAGTAGCTACTGTCGCATATCTTATTGTAATATAAGCATTAAGCAGGTTAGGAGATTAATTACGTTTGCTTTATGTCTATTACAATAATTAGAATCATAATTACCTGACTTGTTATCGAATGACAGTTACAACTTCAATTACAAGATGGGGAACAATATCAAATACAATACAATTTTAATATTTCAAAATTGTAATCACAGCTACCAAATACATATATAAAACGTATTACTCAATTACATTTTCGCACACCTATTTAATTTTAAGAAATGCAGATAGTTGCAAAGACTTTATACTGTTGAGTTTATTCTTTTCCTTTGGACAGTCAATTTCTGCAACAATTGTAATTTGTAACTTATGATACCTTTAGTACAAATACAAAACAAACATATCTAAAATATTTTAGACCTGTAGAAATTATCGTTAGCATCCTATGATTTGCCTAAGTAAATTTTTAGTATGTTTATTGTGGTGAAAATTATTATGCTGATTATAAGAAAATGATACTGAAATACAAAACTCAAATACTGGAAAAAAATTTCACAAAACTTTTTGCACAAAAAAAGGAAATAAATGGAATAAATTTTTTTTTTAGAATTGGTAGCTGGCTTGTCAAGATTCTCCCTTAATAATATAATAAATGAATTGGGAAGCGACTCAAAACATCTCTCCATTGCATTTGGTCAAGATGAGTTCTCGAAAAGTAAGAGGGCGGCTCTAGGATAACAATCTCAAATAAAGTTTTCAGTTACAATTACAATAACAATTACCATTAATTATAAATAAAAAACAAATAGAATTACAGTTAACTTCAAAACGTGTTATTAAAAAACATATCAGATAAATGACAATTACACCAAGCCTGAATAAAAGGTAAGGTTTATTTGTAATTGGTAAAGCTCTCTTACTGTGGGTTTCACAGTACAGTGCAGTCACGTTTTGGTCAATAACACTGTAATGAAGACTGGTATCAGTACGAGATTTTGCTGTAATTTTTCGGTATAATCAAGGCTTTAACTCTATTGGATGTCCGGTAAAAATGCTCAATTTTTATTTGTAACACATAGAGTAACTATAACCAGTTACTTATTCAAACCAATCTGTAGGCAATTGGCGGCTCTCTCTTGCTAAAAAAAAAAAAAAAAAAATTAAAAAGTTGCGTGACAAACGGATTTCTGCTACCATGCCGACAGCTATGTTCCTAGACGGCCATCTCTTCTTCACCTTCGTAATGCAAGCATATGGCTGATGCCCTGAGTCCAAATGAAGCTTGCGAAGGAGGTAACTAAACACAAGTATAACAGTAGATTTACCATCAATCACAGTGTCTATCGTTCTACTACTCCACCATACATGCAGATATCTCTTACTCCAATAATTATAATCATTTACTCATAACCCAAGTCAATAGTCACTAAAGAAAAAAAAATTTTTGATCTTAAGACAAAAATAGTAATAGCTACTACTACTGCTGCTGCTGCTAATAATAATAGTTAAAAAATGCTATATTACTGGTTATGATTATTAATAATTAATTAATATTGTTCCCTTGTTTTCAACGTAGACCAAAAGTAATATATCCATTGCCTAAGGTAAGGTAGTACGGTACGGAATTTGCACATTTTTTCCGTACCTGAACTGTACCGTACCGTACTTCGGTAAAATTGTC
Organism: Macrobrachium nipponense; assembly: GCF_015104395.2. Taxonomy (NCBI): domain Eukaryota; kingdom Metazoa; phylum Arthropoda; class Malacostraca; order Decapoda; family Palaemonidae; genus Macrobrachium; species Macrobrachium nipponense. Next base: position 93,332,178 of record NC_087203.1, on the reverse strand, counting down.
GTTGCGTAATTCCGTACCGTACACATAGGCTATAATATCAACCGTACCGTACCGTACCGTACCGTAATGCCAGCCTTGCTGGCAGGTAACAACAGCGTGAATCGTTATATATATATATACAACATTTTAAATTATTATTATTATTAGATTAGATAGATAGATAGATACAAAAAAAATCGTGCAAAATATACTTAAACTAGTAACATTCAGAGAGAGAGAGAGAAGGGAGGGGGAGGAGAGGTGAGGGAAGTCTCTCAAGACGGTGTACCAGGTAAACCTGTGTCCAACTGTACTGTCACGCACAATAGTTCGTTCCCTCCGCTGATCCAGAGTGAACACGAATCCGCGACTATGAAACCCCGGAGCAGTTGAGCAAGTAACTAACGGAGCATCCAATGATGTTGCGCCGTCAGGACAAGGAAGGAGGAGTGGGCAGCAGATAGTTTCTTGAGCATAGAGTAAAGTATCCTTAATCTATTAACGTTAATTAAGAGAGTGGTCGTAAACATTTTGTTGTTGACGATACTGGGTTTGAGTGTAAAATGTGCATTTAAGGAAATATGCGAAATAAATATGAGACTAAAAGTGCTTAGGAACTCAGTATTATGAAATGGCATTTCCTATAGATTATTAAATCTTATATACTGACATGACTGTCCACGAGATCGATACAAAACTTTCACCAAGTGTTAACGGTGGTGTTCTGTAAGCAGCAAGCCACCTCTATATATATATATATATATATATATATATATATATATATATAATATATATATATATATATATATATATATATATATATATATATAGAACATCTATATCAGCAAATTAGCAAAATTTTCAGTTCACTTACTTATTTGAGGTAGCAACCATACACACAGATACATGTCTATATACTTATACAATTTATGATTGGGCCAACCTCCATAGAGAAAGCGGGGGATGTGGGCAATAACACAAAAATTTTGGGCTATATATAATTTTCTTTATTTACTAAATTTTAGTAATTAAAACAACATGAAATATTAGGATACTTTCACCAATATAACAGGTTCATATTTGGTGGAAAAGAGAAAGACAGAACCACAGAATATAACAAGACAAAGATGAGTAGAGAGAAAGAGAGAGAGATAAATTATTAAGTTCTTTTCTAGATTATGGTGTGAGGAAGCCTCGTGTTCTTATTTTCTTCCTAGCACCAGGTCAGTTGCAAAATACGAGTCATTATCCATTTTACTATATTTCTTTAGTAAGGATATTTTCATCCTTGTTTTCAAGATGCATTGTAATAGAAAATAACTTAACTCAATTCCTGTGTTTCAAGAAGCAAAGTAGTTTTCTAGTGCCGATGTAGTTATAGCCCAATTCTAACGTGTAAGAGATCTTCATATGTTTTTGTAGGAATGTAACTTTTCTCTCCTGTAAAGTCAACTGCCATAGTCCTTGCCGTTCCCTGACCATTTCCTGTCTTAGGGAGGGTCTACCTTTGCATTGGAGAGTTAAGTTGCCTAGTATATGGCCATTCGTAGGCTGCAGCTTTTAGCTCCACTAATTCTATCAGGGCTTATTTCTTCTACTTTTTGGACCCACTTTTAATAATCTAGCCTTAGTTTCTTAACTGCTGTGCTCTTATTCTGTCTCAACTTTATTACTTAATCTGTTTTTCCTTCTTTTCTTGGAATGAAGCGAGTTTTTGTAATTCCCTTTATTTCAAAATAACAAAATAAAAGTAGTGATATTTACAAAGCCTTCTATGTTCAAAATTTAAGGTAATTATTTCAGTTTGACTAAATGTTAAACTAAAAAACCATCACATTTTTCCGACAATCTGGCAGATAAATTTGAACCAATATCACTTTTTTTTCATTTAATTTTGAGATACTATAAATATTACTTTTCACTTTAAACCTATGAAATATGCATGATCTTCCAAACATTAGCATTAACTGGTAATCAAGTAAAAGGAACATAACTAAAAACACGTGAGCTAGTGTCAATATTTTATTATTATTTTTATGATAATATACAATGAGTAGGATGTCCAACCTCCATCTGCATCTGTGACCTCACACAGACGATCAGGTATGGAATCTACAGTTTTATATTATTAACGAGAAGTGTGGGTTATGTATTTGATTTCCCTGGAACGTGTTTTACCGCAGATATTTTTTTTTCTTTATCAAGCACGCTTCTACAATACATTTTCTTAACCTTACATGTCATGTCGTTTTCATTGTTGTATTTTATTATTTGACGACATTATTGACTCTGTAATTGTTTTTAAATAGTATTTAATTGCTGTCATTATCGTCCGTATTATTTACATTTGTGTTATAAGGATACGTTCACACCAAATGCGTTGCCTATAGAAATGGGGCTGTTAGGATTTTCTGCTTTATTTCTATATTGAATTTCAATTTACGAATCAAGTTATGCTCAAATAAAATTGATTTTCACTTTTATATAGGACAAAATTTAGTATAATTAAATTTCGTTTTACCTTTTCTTTGTATGCATATGATATAAATTTAAAATCTTAAAACACCTATAAAAATCTTAAAAACCTACCTATAGTTTTTGAAAATCATTATGGTTGAGTAGTTGATTATTATATAATATATAATATTTCTCTTGATGTCTCGGCTAATTCATTTAGAATGATATCTTTTAGTTATTTGGTTAAATCCAATAACAATAAAACGTAGCTTAGAAAAATGGTCATTTTTTGCTCAGTTCCAATTGCCCGCCTGTAGTTAGTATTGTTTTTCTTGTAGACAAAAAGGTAAATAAAGGAAAATCCCTAAATATATTTTAATAGATAAGACGATAAGAGACCAAACAAAAAAGATGCGTACTGCAAAAAGATCCCGTAAAAAAAGAGAGAGAGAGAGAGAGAGAGAGAGAGAGAGAGAGAGAGAGAGAGAGAGAGAGAGAGAGAGAGAGAATGCAGAAATTTATAACACCTAGAAACAAGGCATGATTGGAAATCTTTCAGAATGTTTCTTGCTATATTTTGATAAATCGAAATATCTCTTGTGAAATATTGAAAATAAAGGAAAAAGAGAGGGATATAGAGGAGAGTATATGAATTGGGTACTCCAGTTTGAAGAAAATGTGGCCTTACTTGGCCTGTCTTGGCAGCAGCTGTTGTGTGACGTTATTGTCTAGATGTTGTCTGAAATACGGAGAGACGTCTAACGCAAGGATAGTCATGTTGTTTATAGGCTGCCTATTCACTTGGGCGAGGTTCCTCCTAATACTGATGATGGAGGTGAACAGGCCAAGGAAATGGAATTGAACGAGAGAATTTCGGCCTTGCGAGACACCACACAGTACCAGAGAGAGCAGCAATGAACTTGGACAGGATCATTTTTCAGCTGCAACAGAGGCTTGACTACAATGAAGACATTCAGAAGGCGGGCGGAAAGGAAGAAAGCACTCGTGTGATACAGATAACTCAGGGGGTGTTGCAACAACAGGCCTGGCAAGAAAGGGCCCACTTATCGAAGGTGAGGACGTTGTTTCTGAAGGAGAACGATAAGTGAAGAAAGGAGAAGGACGTGCAGATATAGACCGAAGAAGGCGGCGCGGATGGGCGAGGCTCGTCCAGGAACGAAAAGCGCTAATCCGACAGGAAAGACGCCGAGGTCAGGTTCCAGCTCCTGCAGAAGGAAGTGGAAGATCTCACGAAGGAAACGTGTGTACTACATTGTGAAGTTCAGGTTGCGAAACTGAGAGAAACGAGCTGAGGTGCCTTCTAGAGGAAGGGAATCATCGCTTTCAAGTCGCTGGATAGGAACACCGGTGTCCAGGGCGAACGGAACGACCAGTTGGAAGATGAGGTTCGACAGCTGCGAGGAGCGAAGGAGAAATCGGTTTGCCAGCTCAAGAACCACCAGGGAAATTACAGATGCCTGGAAAATGAAGGAGCAGCTGTCCATGTTCAAAGAATGGCGCGACCAAGTCTAAGCTGGCCTTGCGAAGAGGGCTCAGATGTCAAAAATTTGAGGAGAATGTTTGTTGTATGGAAAGTTTTTTTTTTTTTTTTTTTTTTTTTTTTTTTTTTTTTTTTTTTTTTTTTTTTTTTTTTTTTTTTTTTTTTTTTTTAATCAATAAAGTTTATTTACAAACTGCGATTTTCATTTACACATTATTTTTTTGCAGCAAATTTTGTTATTTACATAATAATTTTTTTTCGAGTTTAACTCGAATTTAAAGGACTTCTTTCATAAATCCATGTGTTAGAATTGATTTTAGTTTGCAATGGATTTTAGGAGTGAACTGCAATACTTTATTTTATATGGAAGGTTTGATGTTTATATGTATAAGGTTTGCTTTGTTAATCGTTTGAATGGTACTATGAAAGTTAGAGGGAAATAAGTATAAAATGTTTTGTAAGAGTTTTATTGATTCCTGAAAGGGAAAGGTAAATGTAAGGATTGGTGGAGTGCCAGGATTCGAAGCAGAAGATACAGAGAAGATTGGTGGAGTGCCAGGAAAAGCAGCGGATTCAGAGAAGATTGGTGGAGTGTCAGGAGAAGCAAACGATTGAGAAAAGATTGGTGGAGTGCCAGGAGAAGCAGAGGATTGAGAGAAGATTGGTGGAGTGCCAGGAGAAGCATAGGATCAGAGAAGATTCAGGGAGCGTCAGAAGAAGAAGCAGAGTATTCAGAGAAGATTTGTGGGCAGTGCCAGGATAAGAAGCAGAGGATTCAGAGAAGCCCCTGGAGAATTGAAAGGATTCAGTGGCATATTCTGGTTCTAAGGTTAAACAGAGGTGTTACTCTCTTAAGGGACGGCGGGCGAGGCCCGCCAGGCGTCCCGGGACGGGCGGGCAAGGCCCGCCAAGCATCCCAGGACCGGCGGGCCACCTCCGCCAGCCAGGGGTGTCCGGGAACCGGCGGGCCTTTCGCCCGCCAGGCGTCCCGGGACCGGCGGGCTCCGCCCGCCCGCCAGGCGTCCCTGGGGACCGGGCCGGCGGGCCTCCGCCCGACCGGGAGGCGTCCCGGGACGGGCGGGTCCTCCGCCCGCCTCCAGGCGTCCCGGGGACGGGCGGGCCTCCACCGCCAGGCGTCCCGGGGACCGGCGGGCCTCCGCCTGCCAGGCGTCCCGGGGACGGGCGGGCTGCGGCCCCGCCAGGCTACGGGGACGGGCGGGCTGCGGCCCGCCATGCGTCCCGGGGACGGGCGGGCAGCGGCCGCCAGGCGTCCCGGGGACGGGCGGGCAGAGGCCGCCAGGCGTCCGGGGACGGGCGGGCAGGAGGGCGCCAGGGCCCCGGGGATGGTGCGGGCACGGCTGCCAGGCGTCCCGGGGACAGGGCGGGCAGAGGCTCCCCAGGTGTCCCGGGGACGGGCGGGCAGAGGCCCGCCAGGTGTCCTGGGGATGGGCGGGCAGCGCTTGCCAGGCGTCCCGGGGGACGGGGCGGGCAGAGGCCCGCCGAGGCGTCCCGGGGACGGGCGGGCCTCCGCCCGCCAGGCGTCCCGGGGACGGGCGGGCCTCCGCCCGCCAAGGGCGTCCCCGGGGACCGGCGGGCCTCCGCCCGCCAGGCGTCCCGGGGTACCGGGCGGGCCTCCGCCCGCCAGGCGTCATGGGGACTGGCGGGCCCTCCAGCCTGCCAGGCGGGTCCCCGTGGGGACCGGCGGGCCTACCGCTCCGCACCAGGCCGTCCCCGGGGCACCGGCGGGCCGGGGAGCCAGGCGTCCCGGGGACCGGCGGGCGGCGGGATAGGCGTGCCTGGGGGACGGGCGGAGGGCCTCCGACCGCCAGCATCCCGGGGACCGGCGGGCCTCCGCCCGCCAGGCGTCACGGGGACGGGCCGCGGGCCATCCGCGCCAGGAGGCGTCACGGGGACGGGCGGGCGGAGGCCCGCCAGGCGTCCCGGGACGGGCGGGCGGAGGCCAGCCAGGCCTCCCGGGGACGGGCGGGCTGCGGCCCGCCAGGCGTCCCGGGGACGGGCGGGCAGTGGCCCACCAGGTGTCCCGGGGACGGGCGGGCAGAGGCTCGCCAGGCGTCCCGGGGACGGGCGGGCAGAGGCCCGCCAGGCCTCCCGGGGATGGGCGGGCAGCGACCCGCCAGGCTTCCTGGGGACGGGCGGGCAGTGGCCCTGGGCGTGGCCAGCGGCCCGCCAGGCGCCCCAGGGATGGCGGGCAGAGGCCCGCCAGGCGTCCCGGGACTGGCAGGGCGAGGCCAGCCAGGGGTCCCGGGGACGGGCGGCAGTGGCCCGACAGGCGTCCCGGGACGGGCGGGCAGAGGCCCACCAGGCGTCCCGGGGATGGGCGGGCAGCGGCTCCCCAGGCGTCCCGGGGACGGGCGGGCAGAGGCCCGCCAGGTGTCCCGGGGATGGGCGGGCAGCGGCTTGCCAGGCGTCCCGGGGACGGGCGGGCAGAGGCTCCCCGGCGTCCCGGGGACGTGCGGGCAGAGGCCCGCCAGGTGTCCTGGGGTTAGGGCGGGGCAGCGGCTTGCCAGGCGTCCCGGGGACGGGCGGGCAGAGGCCCACCACGGCGTCCTGGGGACGGGCGGGCAGAGGCCCGCCCAGGGCCTCCCGGGGACGGGGGTGGGGCAGATGCCAACAGGCGTCCTGGGACGGGCGGGCAAGGCCTGCCAGGCGGCCCGGGACGGCGGGCGAGGCCCCAACATGGCGTCCCGGACGGCCGGGCGAGGCCCGACAGTCGTCCCAGGACAGGCGGGCGAGGCCCACTAGGCGTCCCGGGACGGGTGGGCGAGGCCCGCCAGGCGTCCCGGGATGGGTGGGCAGGCCTTGACGGGTGGGCGAGGCCCGCTACGGGTTCCGGGAAGGGGCATGTGAGGCCCGCCAGGTGTCCCGGGATGGGTGGGCAGGCCTTGACGGGTGGGCGAGGCCCGCTACAGGTCCCAAGAAGTGGCAGGTGAGGCCCCGCAGGTGTCTTGGGATTGGTCGGCAGGGCGACGCCAAAGTGTCCCCAATTGGTCGGCAAGGGCCGCCCCAGGGTCCCGGGATGGGTGGGCGAGGCCCGCCAGGTGTCCCGAGACGGGAAGGCCTGGTGTCCCGGGATGAGTGGGCGGGCCTTGACGGGTGGGCGAGGCCTGCTACGGGTTCCGGGAAGGGGCAGGTGAGGTCCCCCAGGTGTCTTGGGACTGGTCAGCCGGGCCCACCAGGTTTCTCGGGACGGGTGGACGAGGCCTGCCAGGTGTCCCAGGATACCTGGCGGGCCTCGCCCCCCCGTTCCTGGGAACGGCTGGGCGAGGCCCGCCAGGCGTCCTGGGACGGGTGCTGGCAGGGGCCTTGACGGGTTTTATGGGGCGAGGCCCGCTACCCAGTTTTTCTGGGAAGGGGCAGGTGGGAGGCCGCCATGTGTCCCGGGACGGGCCGGGCAGAGGCCCGCCAGGCGTCCAGGGACGGGCGGGCAGAGGCCCGAGTGGCAGTCCCGGGACGGGCGGGCAGAGGCCTGCCAGGCGTCCCGGGACGGGCGGGTAGAGGCCCGCCAGGCGTCCCGGGACGGGCGGGTAGAGGCCCGCCAGGCGTCCCGGGACGGGCGGGAAGAGGCCTGCCAGGTGTCCCGGGACGGGCGGGCGCGGCTCGCAGGCGTCCCGGGACAGGCGGGTGCGGCCCACCAGGCGTCCCCGGGACGGGCCGGGGCAGGCCCGCCAGGGTCCCGGGACGGGCGGGGGGAGGGGGAGCAAGCCAGGCATCCCGGGACGGGCGGGCGAGGCTCGCCAGGCGTCCCTGGATGGGTGGGCAGGCCTTGACAGGTGGGCGAGGCCCGCTACGGGTTCCGGGAAGGGGCAGGTGAGGCCCCCCAGGTGTCTTGGGACTGGTCAGCCGGGCCCGCCAAGTTTCTCGGGACGGGCGGGCGAGGCCCGCCAGGCGTCCCGGGACGGGCGGGCAGAGGCCCGCCAGGCGTCCCGGGACGGGCGGGCGCGGCCTTCCAGGCGTCCCGGGACGGGCTGGCGCGGCCCGCCAGGCGTCCCGGGACGGGCGGGCGAGGCCCGCTAGGTGTCCCGGGACGGTTCTGCGAAGCCCGCCCAGGTTGTCCCGTGACGGGTGGGCAAGATTTCGCGAGGTGTCCTCCGGGTCGGGCGGGCGAGGCCCGCCATGTGTCCCGGGACAGGCGGGCAACGCCCGCCAGGTGTCCCGGGATGGGTTTGGGCAAGGGCCCGCCAGGGTGTCCCGGGACGGGCGGGCACAGCCCGCCAGGTGTCCCTGGACGGGCTGGCACGGCCCGCCAGGTGTCCCTGGACGGGCTGGCGTGGCCCGCCAGGTGTCCCGGGTCGGGCAGGCGCGGCCCGCCAGGTTTCTCGGGACGGGTGGGCGAGGTCTGCCAGGTGTCCCGGGACAGGTGGGTGATGCCCATCTCGCATCCAGGTTCCGGGTGGGTGAGGCCCGCAAGGTGTTCCTGGAATGGGTGGCGATCCCTGCCAGAAGTTCTGGGACGGGCAGGCTAGGCCTGCTGTCCTAGGAAACTTGTCTGGCCTCGCCCGTCCGTCCCGGACACCTGGCGGGCCTCGCCTGCCTGTCCTTTGACACCTGATTGGCTTCGGCTTTCATTTCAGTCCCCGGGATACCTGGAGGGCTTCACCCGCCCATCCCGGGAACGTGCAAGCGGTGTCCTGGGATGGGTGAGCATAGAAAATAACTCAACTCAGATTCTGTTTTCAAAGGAAGCAAAGTAGTTTTGCAGTGCCGATGTTGGAGTTATAGCTAATGCCTATAATGTGTAAACGAGTCCCTGGACGGTCAGGGAAGGCCTGCAATTGGTTCACTTAATGCATCACATTTTGTGTGAATGCACCCTTGTTGTTTGTTAACACTTATAAAAAGTAACTACTTTTTAAGGTTACTCTTTTTCTCTTTCTTGCTAGGCGTCCCAGGGCGGGCTGGTGAGGTCCGCAATTGGTCGACTCGACGTGGCGCATTTGTTGTGAATGCTCCCTTGTTGTTTGTTATTACACTTATAAAAGTAACTACTTTTACTGTACATCTAAATTGCCAGCATAAGATAGAGATAAACAGAAAATATATCATTAATGAGTTATACGTAGGGGTACCACTTCCAGTCAAGGATTCTACAGTTCCCCCTAATTCTCTCCATCCTCTTTAGCAATGTGACACTCATTACAGCGATTACACGGTGGATGCGACTGTCCACATCGCTGCAGGTTATTCCGAGACTTACTGTCAATTAAGGCAACGAGGTAGGTTCTCAAGCAAACTATCTAATTCCTGTTATAAAAAAATAATCATCCTGTGTTCTCTCGCTAGTGATGATGGTGTAATACACCGCTCTAAAGTATAGTGAGAGGAAGAAGTGTTTTGGTACCATGGCACACAATAGTTCGTTCCCTCCTGATCCAGAGCGAACACGAATCCGCGACTATGAAACCACGAAGCAGTTGAACAAGTAACTAATTAAGCACCCAACAGACTGTTCACAAGATCGATACATAACTTTCACCAACAGTGTTAACGGTGGTGTTCTGTAATCTGCATGCCACCTCATGTATATATATATATATATATATAGATATATAATATATATATCTATATATATATATATATATATATATATATATATTATATATATATATATATGAGATGGCTTGCTGATTACAGAACACCACTGTTAACACTGTTGGTGAAAGCTTTGTATCGATCTTATGGACAGTCGCGTCTGTTGATAGGATACGATAATCTATTGGAAATACTAATTCTGAATACTGACTTCCTAAGCACTTTTATTCTCATATATTTCGCATATTTCTTTAGCTGCATATTTTACAATCAAACCCAATATCTACAGCAGCAAATTAGCAAAATTTTCAGTTCACTTGCGAATTACTGCTATACCGTATATGATTTTCTTGAAATACTAACACAATATGAAATATTAAGATATTTTCACCAATGTAACAAGTTCGTATTTAGTAGAAAGATAGAAAGACAGAAGCAGATAAAAAAAATATTAATAATAGGACAGAGATAAAAAAAATTATGAAAGAGAGAGAGACTTTCAAGTTCTTTTCTGGTTTAATACCATGGTGAACAAGCCTCATCTTATTAGTTTCGTTTTATCACCAGGGCAATCGTAAAATATCTTTCTTAATGATATCTTCTTCATTGTTTTCACGATGCATTGTAATAGAAAATAACTCAACTCAGATTCTGTTTCAAAGAGCAAAGTAGTTTTGCAGTGCCGATGGAGTTATAGCTAATGCTATAATGTGTAAACGAATAAATTATCGCTGACAATTTTGATTGGCATATTTTAAAAGCTATTGCCAGCGAATATGCTATTGTAGGAATTTAACTTCTCTCTTTACGAAAGTCAACTCTACTGCAGTGGTCCCTCCCTTCCCTGACTAGTTCTTGTGTTGGGGAGGGTTTGGAACCAATATCTGCTACCTTGGCATTGGTGAGTTAGGTTGCGTATTATATGACCGATCTTAGGCTGCAGTTTTTAGCTCAACTAATTTTATCAGGGTCTATTTCTTCTACTTTTTGGATCGTTTTTCAATATTCCAGCCTGTGCAACCTTCTCATGCAAAGGAAAAGAAGGTCTTATAGCTGTTTTAAGGTTTATATATGCTAGCCAGCCAAAGATCAACCTGTGGTAACACTGAACAACATCCATACAAATAATACTAGTATGCTATGATCACAATTGAAAGAAGTGAATAATGGTAAAGAATTCTGTAAATATGACGTTACGTTTCCTGATGTCGATGTCAGGCTCTGTTCTACAACATTTTCAGGGTATCAAGTGGCTTAAGTCAGTAGCTGTAGATGGTAAGGTGGGGAACAAGTCACTGTCAAATTTTGTGCGTGTCCCAAGTCACTTTCTATCAAAGGTTTACCTCTCACCACAGGTATGGGCAGCGTTATCCTTAAACCTTTGTATATGCTATTCTGTTAGTTTAAAAAAAGTGTCCACACCATAATATTGTTTGTGGATTAGTAGTTTCCATGACCATTTCATTCTACATTAAGAATAATAACAATTGGACAGGTAAAAGACTATTCAATTCACAGCGCATTTTCGTTGCTAGAACCTCACACCGCCAAAAAACTGTCAAACAATACTCTCTCTCTCTCTCTCTTATAAACTTTTTTGTCTTTATCTCTGTGCTATTATTGATATTTTTGCTGTGCTTCTTTCTTTCTAGCTTTTATTGAATATGAATTTGTTACATTGGTGAAAGTATCTGCATCTTATATTTTGCGTTAGTATTCTAAAAAATTAGCTACATAAAGCCATAATTTGTAAAACTTGAGTATATCTTAGTTTTACCAGACCACTGAACTGATAAGCAGATTTCCTAGGGCTGGCCCGAAGGTTTAGTTATTTTTTGGTTGTTGGAACCAATTGGGCAGCTAGCAACGGGACTTGCAGCTTACTGTGGGGTCAGAACCACATTATATCGAAAAATGAATTTCTAGCACCAGAAATAAATTCCTCCGATTCCGCGATGGCCAAGCCGATAATCGAACTTCGGACCACCAGATTGGTGGCCGAGCGCGAAAACCCCTCGTCCAACGAGAGACTACCCCCATAAATTGTAAGTTTCCAAAAACAGGCATCGGGTGTTATCACCCAAATCGCTTGCCTTCTCTATGGGTATTGGCCCAATCCTGCAAAATGTATTACAGGCAGTCCCTGGGTTATGCTATAAATAAATTAGTATATCAAGACATATTCCATGAAAATTCTTCCCCCCCCAAAAAATTTTTTATCGACGACGATTTCTCAAAACAGACCATCCCACGTATTATATATATTATATAAAACAAACCAAACGTGTTGTAATATTTTAATCATTATTCTACGAAAAAAGTGTAATTGCTATAATAAAAGGGCTATGAAATTTTAAACCGAAATAATTTTCATTTTCATTAAAAGCCTATCAGCAGTGAAACGTTATTACTCCTTTCAACATAATGACAGTGAAATTCAGTACAAATGATAAAAAGCAATAAACTCTGCAATAGACTTCATTATGTCTATGGGAAACATCAGGATAATTGTAGCAACACCAGACTTAATACAGACTGAATATTTTCAAAGCCGTTCTGGAATACACACGATGCTGGATGCATCAAGATTAAAAGAAGGGACATCATCCTCATGTTCCATGCAAGCTGCAGCTCACACGAGGAGTGACATTTTATCTGGAACTGACATTATCTGCCACAGTATATCCTGAGAGAGAAAAGTCGAAGCTTTTCTTGGCATTTGGTAGCAGTATGGACAGCTCTTATCGAACACTTACATTTACAACAAAATCTGCTAGCAGAACTTGCAAGCTAATACATTTTACTATTTTTCCTTTACAAAGCAGATACGAATTTCCAAAAGTGAACAGTTTCCCACTCTGACTGATGAGATTTATCTTGATGATGGAAACGATTGTTAAACTACCTCGGACAAAAGAACTGGAAGGAAGGCGGATAAAAAAAAAAAAATTCTATTAACCCCGACAAAAATTCATAATCGAATCGTTTTGAGAGAGAGAGAGAGAGAGAGAGAGAGAGAGAGAGAGAGAGAGAGAGAGAGAGAGAGAGGAGATAATCTCAGCGGCATCAAATTCCTCAGGGAAATCTATTCTGATGGATCAGAGGCTCCAAACTTCCACAACAGCAACAACAACGAAGGTAAACAAGAACATTAACATAAAAACAGGCTGTGTACTAAGACGAGAAACGCAAACAAGACTTGATACCGCAGGGATTTATACATATACTAAGGCTGCACTAGACACCTGGTTCGTTCACAATTAGGAAAACCGGAATGTTCGCCCAGAGCTGGTGAAATTCGTATTACCTTAATCATATCCAATATGAAATGTATCACATGACGCAGAAATTCACGGAAATCTGATCTTGCTATATTTCATATATGAGTTTCATTCTGCTTATTTAGAGTCCGGATTATTATTTCTTGCTTAAGGTTTAAAACGAGAAAATGCCACAAAATATGTGCAACGTTGAAATATGATTTTAAGGGAATTGTTGTTCAAATTTAAGTGTTTAATAACAATACTCATTCTACCTCTAGCAAACAGATCAAACCACGATACCTAGAATTCATAGTATAATAGACTGTTTTAATTTTACGGATTTCCATCACCTTCCCTAAATCAGATCGACACTTCGTTTCTCAATGATTGCCAAACATCGGAATTTATCAAACTTCTAAATACAACTTTGCTATAATTCTTTTTACACTGCTCAAGACCACAATGTACGAACAGTAGCTACAACGATGTACAATTCTTGTAGCAAATATTTGTTTTATATTGCAACTGCTGATTCTGGAAAGGTACAAGCAGATCTACAGTGTGTAGTTCATGATCCACCATCGTTATTCCACTGAGAAACCATGGGTAGTAAGTAGCTCAATCCCACTGTACTGCAGATAAACTACCATGCTCAGTTGATCGTCAAATCTCCACAACTTTTACGTTCTAGAATGCTGACTAACAGACACGCCCCTTATTAGTTTGAACTATATTTTCCAATGCTAAGCGATATATTACCCAAAAGAAATTTTATTATTAAAGTAACAGATTACGAATAAAAAAATAATGACAGTGTACGATTAAAACAGCCGATGTCACACGGAAAGTAAACACTTACCCACGAACAGGTATCCCACAGTCAACAGCGTAAATAGAGCGCGGGCGCCCTCAAGCCTACATACATGCGTACGTGTATATGCATGTGTGTGTCTGTGTGTGTGTGCGTACGTATGTGGCGAGCTAACCAGAAGTGTGACCAAGGATCGCTGGACGTGAACTAAAAGGTGGGTATTAAAATTTAGGACTGTGCTTGGTATCGTTTAAAGGGAGCCGTAAATCCTGAAAGTGCTTTCGATATTTCGATACCGATTTTCGATGGACTTTAGTCGATAACGGCCCCAAATATTTATCTAAGGAGGGCTGGAAAACAAAAAAAAAAAAAAAAACAAGATGATGGGGCTAAACTGTCTGAATATCCACTGAAAGTATACCTAAGATTTTCTGAGCAGATTACTCCCAAAGCACTCTATTTCATCCAAATACGGAATAGAGATCTATGGAGACACGTACCATTGAAGAAAATGGTAGATCTTAGCTTCAATTACAGATCAATCATTCGTAATTACTTATTTATTGTGTATGCAAACCTTTGTAGATGTATTTTTTTAATGTATATGTGTGTGTAGACGTATGTAAATATATCAGTCAATATCAGTAAATGGTTCTAGGACAACTGCCCCCGGGACAATTGCCCCCCGACAACTGCCCCCGGGAAAATTGCCCCCGTAGGACTACCGCCCCCGGGAAAATTGCCCCCGTAAAACCACTGCCTTCTGGACAAATGCTTTGGAATTTATTGCCATTTACGTATTTTACTTTTTAGTAACTATTTATGAAGATATTCTTCCTAATTACATAATTGGTCATTTAAGAAATAATTGTATCTATTCCCTAAATTTATTACCATTTATGTAGTTATTTCCTAATTAGGTAATCGGTCGTACGAGTTATAGTTAATTTCTGAAAGATATCGCCAACTGTATAGTCAAACAAATGTATGTTTACAAAGAAAAAAAGTAAGAAGGATCCAGTGTCTATTCAGAAATATAAGAAGTAACATCACCCATCTTGGAGTTCGTCCGAAGTGAACGTGGAAAAATGAAGCTTATTTACGAAGGATACATCTATGTGAAGCAGAAGGAATTGGCAAATAATGTTACATCTTATGAATGTGAAAAACGCCGCCATAATAACTGTAAAGCGAAAAATAAAAGTTTGTGAAAATGAAGTAGTTGGCCATGTAAATGATCACACCCATGCTGTTGACCAACCCCGCCGTGAAGTCTTGTTAGTACAACAGGAAATAAAGGCTAAAGCTTATCAGAGATGGTCATTCCTTCCGAGTACAAGAAAACTTCTAGTGGTGAAGATTTTCTTCTTTATGATAGTGGATTGATTGAGCAGCGTCTCTTTTTATTTTCAACACCAACAAACATTAGCCTTCTGGAGAAATCAGATAATTGGTTTGGAGACGGTACCTTTAAGATTGTACCCGAGTTATTTTACCAATTGTACACTATTCATTGCTTAACTTCTGAAAGAGTTATTCCGTGTGTGTATGTTCTGCTACCAAATAAACAACAAGCAACATATGAAGATATCTACCAACAACTCCTCACTATAAATCCTAGACTTAATCCCAAGACCTTCCTAATAGACTTTGAACAAGCTGCTAGGAGTGCTATTGAAGAGATCTTCCCCAACGTAACCGTTAAAGGATGTTTTTACCACTTATCTCAAAGCATATACCGTAAGGTGCAAAATGAAGGTCTCCAAACTAAATACCAAACCGACGCCGATTTTTCCCTGCAAATACGTATGATTCCTGCTTTAGCGTTTGTTCCCCCAGAAAAAGTTATTGAAGCGTTTGAGAAACTACAAGAGACGTTGCCACCTGAAGCTGATGCTATAATAGATTATTTTGAGGATACATATATCGGCAGAAGACGTCGACATACAAGGAGACAGCCCCGTTTCCCAGTAAGCATGTGGAGTATGTATACTCGTGTTGTTGAAGATTTACCTCGAACAAACAACGCTTTAGAAGGCTGGCATAACCATATGCAAGCAAGCGTTACGTCATTTCATCCAAATATATGGAAATTTCTGGGGGTGATGAAGAGAGAACAGGCACTATCCAGCGTCATAATCAATCAAATACTTGCCGGGCATCCAGTACCTCCTAAGCGGAAACGCTATCAGGATTCTAGCATAAGAATAGCAAACATTGTGCAAGACTTTGAGAACCGCGATGTATTGGAATTTTTGAGATACATAGCCCACAATTTAAAATTCTAGTTTTAAATCCTTTTTCAATATTTTTGCAACTTATCTATGTACAAATTTTAGTATATATTGTTATCTTTTTAAATCATGTATTTTTATTAACATTAATAAAACATTGGTTTTAATAGTTCTTATGTATTTTTATTAATAATAAAACATTAATTGTTCGTATTTACTACCATTTTTCTATGAAGAATTTTTTTTCTTAAATAGTTACTAAAGAAATTCCTATAAAGTAAGTACGTAAATGGTAATAAATTCCAGAAATAGCTACAATTATTTTTTAAATTTGTCAGGGCATTATCCAGTGGTTTTACGGGGCAAGTTTTCCCGGGGGCAGTTGTCGGGGGGCAACTGTCCTGGGGACAGTTGACCCGGGGGCAGTTGTCCTGATACCCAGTAAATATGTATAAAAAAAAGTTTTAAACTTCACCTTTATTCATCTCAGCACTGAATGCCTATTCAGTACAGTTCCATCCCATTAATGGTAGCATGCATTACTTATTGAATATATGATACAATTTTCATCCAGTTTAAGTAATGGATAATAAAGAATTCACATACGCGAAAAAATATATAAATACGTTCACTGTTCCTATTTTTAAATAACAGGTATTTACGGAAAAAAATCATATATCATCTAACGGTAATATGTTACTACGTCAGATGAAAAGCACACAATCATACAAACATAATCATTCATACAAGCGAAAAGGTCATTAAATAGTATAAAGACAATTAAATAAATCACGGAGCTCCACACAGAAACAAAATAATAAGAATTCCAGCCGCCGATGGGAAATTCAATGCAAACAATGAAAGTATCCTGCCGAATGCGAAAAAAAATTATGAACGGCAAATCTCTTACGATCATCATTGACATTTGTCTGACTGGCAGCACGGTGTTTTATTAAAGATACACAGACAGACCATATAGCAAACGATAAGCGAAGTGGAAAATTTCCAACTCAAACTTAACCTGATATATATATATATATATATAGATATATATATATATATATATATATATATATATATATATATATATATATATATATATATATATATATATATATAGTATATGTGTGTGTTGTGTGTGTGTGTATGTGTGTATATCTGAATCACAAAAATATGGAACATGATGATTATATAGATAGACAAATGCACGAAAGAAAGATGAACAACGGATTGGTCCTACCTAGGCCTTTCGACTAAGTAAAGGACAGTAAATCGAAAGGCCTAGCATAACTCCATATATATCTTCTTCTTCCCAGCTTTTTTCCCATTTTTTATATGGGGTCGCCGTTTCGGATGAGCCGTTTCCATCTATTTCTATCTTGCACTTCTGCCTCATCAATTCCCTTCTCATGTAAATCTCCTCTCACACAGTCCTTCCATCTCTTTCTTGGTCTCCCTCTCTTTCTTCTTCCTTGCACCTCCACTCCCATAGTATGTCTCCCAGCGTGGTCCTCATCTCTCAAACAGGTGTCCATACCATCTCAGCCTCCCTCCCCTGCACTTTCTTTGATACTTCCACCACCTTAGTTGACCCCCTTATGTAGTCATTTCTGATCCTATCCACTCTTGTTACCCCAGACATCCACCTAAGCATTCTCATTTCTGCCACATCCATCTTCTTCTGCTCTGCTTTTCTCATGCTTGCTGTTTCCGTACCATACAGCATTGCTGTTCTTACCACCGTCTTGTGAAATTTTCCTTTTAACCTAAGCGGCACTCTTTTGTCACAAAGAACTCCCGAGGCCGCTCTCTCCCAGTGTTCCAAGCCTGCCTGGTACCCGATGTTTTACTTCTTCTTCCATACTTCCTCCAGCGTTAACAAAAGATCCCAAATACTTAAACTTATCAACTCTCCTTATTTGCTCTCCACCAAGCTGAATACTTTCTCTATCATCCCCCTCAGTGGTGGTACACATATATTCTGTCTTGGATCTACTTATTCTCATTCCTCTGTCCTCCAGTACTTGTCTCCATCTTTCCAATTTCACTTCCAGATCTTCCCTGCTCTCTGCACACAGAACAATATCATCCGCATACAATATGTTCCATGGTACTGTCTCCCTTACTTCCTCTATTATAACATCCATCACTATGTTAAAGATAAATGGGCTCAGAGCCGACCCCTGGTGTAATCCTACTCTCACCTCAAAACCTTCTGTCTCCCCAACACTGCTCCTCACTCTGGTAAATACATTCCGGTACATCTCTTGTATCAATCGCACATACTTCTCTGGCACCATCTTCTCCCTCAGGCTCCTCCATACCTCTTGTCTCGGGACTCTGTCATAAGCCTTTTCAAGGTCAATGAATACCATATGTAGGTCCCTTTGTCTTTCCCCGAATTTCTCCATTATTTGCCTCAGACAAAATATACCATCTGTTGTTCCCCTTCCCTTCATAAATCCCATCTGCTCTTTACCTATTTGTACTTCTTCTCTCAGTCTAAGCATCTATCATCCTTTCCAGTATCTTCAAAGTGTGGGACATCAATTTAATGCCCCTATAATTACCACACTCTTGGACATCGCCTTTCCCTTTAAAAATTGGGATCAATATACTCCCACGCCACTCATTTGGTATCTTTTCCTGTTCAAGGATCTTTATCATAAGATCGTACAGTATATCCACTCCTTCATCTCCTAATGCTTTCCATGCCTCCACCGGGATCATGTCTGGTCCGGTTGCCTTCCCATTCTTCATCTTCTTCAGTGCATTTAGTACCTCTTGCCTAGAAAACCTCATTACCATGCCAATGTTCACTTGCCCATCCTCTCTTATTAGTCTATTATTTTCTTCATTTAACAACTGTTCGAAATATTCTTTCCATCTCTTCACAATGTCTTCCTCCTTTCTAAGCACTACACCCTCTTGATTCTTTATTTGTTTGATGTGTGTTATATCTTTGGTGCTCTTATTTCTAGCCTTTGATAGCTTCATCATCTTCTTTAATCCTTCCTTTGTCCCCAGCTCATTATACACATCATCATACGACTTTGCTTTAGCTTGGGCTACCACCTTTTTCACCACCTTGTTTTTCTCTCTGTACCTATTTCTGTCTTCCACTGACTGTGACTCTTCCCATCTTTTCTTTGCCTCCTTCTTATCTTTTACTTACTTTCTCAATGTCTTCATCCCACCACCACTATCCTTTTCTTCCCATATGATACCAGATGTCTCTCCTAGCAGCTCCTTTCCATGCCTTCTTATTACTGCTGCATTTCGTGCCCACCATTCTTGAACATCTTCAATCCCTATATCAATATCCTCCAAAACCCTCCTCTTAAACTCTCTCTTCTTATCCCCTTCCTTCTGTAATTCGTACCATTTAATTTTCCTTATCCCTTTAGCTTTGGTTTTTCTTTCCCTTTTCAACTTCAAGTCCATACATAGCAGCCTGTGTTGGGGGGCTACATGGTCGCCTGGAATAACTTTGCAGTTCTTGACCTCCGCCAGATTTATCCTTTTATACAAGAAATAGTCTATCTGGGAGAATCTTCCCCCACTCCTATATGTTATTAGGTGTTCCCTTTTCTTCTCAAAAAATGTGTTTACTATTGCCATGTCGATGACCAACAGCAAAGTCCACTACACTCTCTCCTTCTGGGTTTCTCTCCCCAATTCCATGGCCCCCATGCACCCGCCCAATCGCCTCATTTTCACTTCCGACATGGCCATTCAAATCTGCCCCAACTATCACCCTCTCATGCTCTTCCAGTTCTTGCATTATTCCATCCATGTCTCTCCAGAAATTCCCCTTCTCTTCTTCTGTGCAACCAACTTGTGGTGCATATGCGCTTATAACTCCATATATATATATATATATATATATATATATTATATATATATATATATATATATATATATATATATATATATATATATATATATATATAGATATATATATATATATATATATATATATATATATATATATATATATATATATATATCTATATATATATATATATATATATATATATATATATATATATATATATATATATATATATATATATATATATATATATATATATATATATATATATATATATATATATATATATATATATATATATATAAGCGAATACCATGGGAAATGATAGTCAGGAATCCAAGCGCTTTTCGTTCTTTGATTCAGACATCGTCAAGGAGCTACTAAAGTACAATTGGAGAGGAAGGCCTCAGGTACAAACAAGATCAGGAATACCAGATGGTTAATTATCAAAAGGGTAAAAATTCAAAGAAAGGGATAATCCAGGATTATCGGATATCACACGGTCACAAACTTAAACAGATTCTGACCCTAATCGAAATTACAAAGTATCTTTACAGTTCCAAAACATGTAAAAACTGAATATATTAATTTTGTTGCTTATATTTATCTACAACTTTTTTCATTATGAAAGCATCAAGTTTAAATAAACCAAGACTTAAATTTAGAACATTTCTATTATTTGACTTGATAAATCAAGATTCAATGATATTCCTTTTAACTGTGTCATTAAACATTGGACTAAGGCTCTTGCTTGACTCCAGTTAATAGGATGGTCTAAATCTCTCATATGTACAAATAATGCATTCGATATTTGCCCAGTTCTCACAGAATATTGATGTTGCTTAAGACGCTGTGAAAGAGATTTGCCAGTCTGTTCCGTAATAGATTTTATCACACTTTTTGCAAGGAATTTCATATATGCAGCCTGGAGGATCTTTAGGAGAATTTTTGATTACTAAACTCTTGACATTAATATTACTGAAAACAACATTTATGTTAAAAAGCTTTAAAATTCTAGGAATATCTAAAAACCTTTCATCATAAGGTAATTTTAGAATGTTATGCTTACTAAATTCAAGTTTGTCATTAGTTGAATAAAATATTTTTCTAGCTCTTTTCCATGCCACATCTGCAAAAGTCCTTGGGTATTTAAGTTTCAATGCAATATCATAAATAGTTTTAATTTCAGCGTCAATAAACTGCGGGCTACAGACACGTAAAGCCCTTAGGAACATCCCAGAAAAAACAGAGAATTTAACATTTTGATGGTGATTGGAGTAGTAATGAACAAAAGAGGCAATATTAGTTGATTTTCGAAAGACTGAAAAGGTGAAATTTCTATCATTTCTATGGAGAGTTACATCAAGAAAATTCAAATTACAATTTCTTTCTTCCTCTACAGTAAATTTTATAGAAGGGACTAAATTATTGAGATTATT
>NC_087203.1:93301109-93303609 GCF_015104395.2 Macrobrachium nipponense | reverse complement strand
AACCCTACACAAACGTTGAGAAGAATCTTCTTCAGTGCAAGCAACAGTTATTCATGACCTTAAATTATCCTTTTTTCTGCTTTTTATTAGCAAAACGTTCAGGCTGGCTTACTTTTCATACTTATTCACAAATGTACGTTCACAGAAGGCGTAAATTACCAAAAGGGCATTGTTTAACATATTTCAAAGGTACATTTAGTATTCATACCCCACTCTTATGGCAATTTAACTCTAGACACAATCTTTCTCTCTCTCTCTCTGGTGTTTCAAGATAAAAGACTCCTCTTCCGCTACCCTCTGCTGAAAGATCATTTTAATACACCTACATAAAGCCAGGCCCACCCCCTTTTCCAAAAGAGAGACAGAACTCTATTTATTTCTGAACAAATTCATAACTTTAAGATTAACAAATGTCTTAGCCTGGGTTAGAGAATGGGCGAATTCTGAAGAAGACAAAAATAGAAGTTTGACAACTATGAGCTGATCCACTTGAATCGGCGGGTTACCGCCTAAACAGCCCTCATTTTATGACTTGATATATACTGACATTATGATCATAACATATTTACATTCACATTACCTATTTGGGTGAAATAGCCCTTGAGAATCGTTTTCTAATGGTTAAGTTCACGGATTCCAAACGGCGACAATCTTTGTGCGATTTCTTCAAGTACGTAGGTCTACCTTAAAAACAGCCGTTAAGTCTTTGCCAACAGATGATTCTCTGTGTGTGTGTGTGATCACTGAAAGACTAAATGAATCTGATATCTTTTGGATCGACGCAAGGCCGGCACAATTATATACACCAAAATTAGATACCATAACCAAATGAATCCCCCCATTAACCCTTTAACCAGAAATAACCCGGGGTAACAGTTACCTAATAGGCCATAAACATCAAAAGAACACTCAATTAAACGATTTGTCATCCGTCAAGACTCGAATGGCACGGACTCGGCTCCCGAGATAAACCTATCGTGAGCAATGAGAAAAATATCGAACTATTTTAATGGGTCTCATTTCAGGTTGAGAGGAACTGGGGCGGCCCCGGGGGAAGGGGGGTGTGGGGAGAGATTACGTATCTCACGAAGAAGGCAAGTCATTCGACCACTACCAAGGGTTCCCAGAATGTGCCCCCCCCTACCCCCCTTTCCTTCCCTCCCATACTTCATGCCAAACCTGGCATGCCAATGGTTGTGGGTGTTACCTACCTATCAGGAAGAAAAATGAGGTAAAGTCTAAATGGAATTTTGTCACCAGGAAGCTAAGAAATGCTTCTAGCTATCAAAATACTTAGAATACCGATATTATTTTGATTCTAGGACTGAAGATAATCATTTGAAATTACTAGTAAGATGTTTCACTCTGTATTCAAAGAAAACCTTGGATGATCACACAAACCTACAAGCATATAAGGGCAAGAGGAAAGAAATAGTATACACATGTTAAAGTGCTATTGTCCAATACGTAATATGAACTAAATGTTCAACTCAGAATATTGCTAATAAGTGGATAAATGGAACATGTGTCCGTTTAACAGACGAAAAGCACATTTATAACAAATAATTATGTTGGAAATGACTGTTCATAATCCTGCCTAAAATCATCAGAATCAGAGAAAGAGAGAGAGAGAGGGTGTCAGAAACTGCAGCTGAAACAAAACTAGATTATCTTTCGAGTTCTAACGAAGGACTGAAATGACAGAATAATGAAGTTATGATTTTTATTTTACATCCAACTACATTAAATTCTAAAAGGAAAAACAAATCCAAATCGGGGAAATAAAACACATCAAGGTACCCTAATACCCAGGGCACTCGAATTGGGTACATATTCAAGGTAAAAACCCTGGTTTTGGTCTGATTCATATATAAATGACCTCAGCCTAAATCCAAATGCTATAAATATTTCCATCATTAAATAATATTATCAAATGTTTCACATGGACTTCAGTCATATAATTCCCATTCCTTAAGTATAATTCTAATGGAATGAAGCTTTTTTTTATCAGTTTCACCCATGAAACCTAGTATTTTTCTTGAAACACAGTGCATTACATCAACTCTTCCTTACAAAGCTTGGATTTCTCTTCTACTTTAATGTTTACAAAAGGTCCCATTAAATATTCGTAATCTAACCAAAGTACCGAATTTTCCATTTAAATTTTTTTTTTATTGAAGCCTTAGTAACTAGCATTGAAAATCATAATCCAAGACATAAAAACTTCCCCAACATTCATTGCCTGAGACTTGTTTTGATTGGCTTAAATATAACTTGGAGCAGTTTATGTGAAGTAGCTAACGTCTAATACAATTGCACAGATGCAAGACACTTTGCATGCTTCCTTTAATTCTGCTCTCTTTCAGCTTGATATATATAGTTTTAACTATGACAAATGACGGATGCCTGAAATCTGTGCCAAGACAAAAGACAGAAATTGATAATTTCACAATATTCGGAGCAATATACAATAAGCAAACACTCTCGTCTCTCTTATCCT
>NC_087203.1:93288609-93296109 GCF_015104395.2 Macrobrachium nipponense | reverse complement strand
GTAACATGTTCTCATTTGTGGCCATATGTATTTTTGTCTGAGCCTTGGGCCTTTTATAATGAAGTGAAGAGCAAATTTACTGAATTAGCGCGAACACTTTTACAAATATTACTTAAATTCACTGTAATAAAAGCGTTTAAAACGATACCCAAACAATCTAAATCATGTAAAAGCAATGAAGGCCTAAAGCTAAAAAGGAAAAAAAATACCAAAGAGGAGATTTTACAATTTGATGGGAAATCCATCTGAAATGGAAAGAAAAATTGAGAGAGTAAAAAAACTTTGAAAACCTGGCATTCGCACTAAGGAACAACTGTTAGGTAAGGTTGGAACGTAAGATGGAAGAAAGAGAATATGAGCTGGGGTACAGTAAAAGCAACGGAAGTAGTTGCAGCCACGGGCCGTAGGAACTGTACAAAGAATATTTGTTATCTTAACATCTCGCGTTTATACATCCTAAGAGACGCAACAGACAGCTGCGAATTTTATCATTCAATTGAGCTTTACAATTTTAATAATTCGAAACAGATTATCTCATATATAATATATATAATTCCCTTTTTCCCTTCTCTCTCCTCTCTCTCTCTCTCTCTCTCTCGTTCTCTCGATCTCTCCTCTCCTCTATTCCATCTCTCTCATCCTTAGTCTCGCTCTTCTATCTCGTCTTTCGTGCTCTCATTCTCTTCTCTCAATGCTCAACTTCTCTAGCGTCTTCTTCTCTGGTCAGTGCCTTCTCTCCTTCTCGTCTCTTCTCTCCTCTCTCTGCCCCTCTCTCTCTCGTCCTTGCTCTCTCTCTCCTCTCTTTCTCTACTTTCCTCGTTCCTCTCTCTCTCATCTCTCTTTCCTTCTTTCGTTCCTCTCTCATCTCTTCTCTCGGTCTCTCATATCTCTCTATCCTCTTCTCTGTTTTATCCTTCATTCCCCTGATATTTGAGCATGATTAGATTGAGCTATCAATTTCATAATAAAAACAATAAAAAAAATTGGAAACACCTTAATACCCAATAATTATGTTAAGGAATGAAAAAGATCACGGTCGAATAATGAAACAGTAAGGTGACAAATTATTCTCAGTTGTCGATACAAAACACCGACTTTTTATGCACAAAAACAGATCTCCACTGCCTTGGTAACACTTCTCCACGAACAAAGCAAATTACAGATAATTAAATTAGAGGGGTCACAGTCCGACTCAAAGAATCACGAATTAAGCGAGAGAGAGAGAGAGAGAGAGAGAGACGTAGGACGAGAGAGAGAGAGAGAGGAGATTTTACGTCGCTCACCAAAACAGACCTCTCCTTTGGCCGAACCAATATCCTTTTAAACTATTGCCTGAACACTATACATATGCAGTAATATGGTGCAGTATGGACGGGATTATAATAATTTCGAAAGCCTAACGGTATTCCTAGCAAAGCATAGCTCGTCCTGTTCAGTTTCTCCTTCGTGCTACCCACGGTCTGGACCGTGGTGCTACCTTACACACGGAAGTCTATTTAGCGAATCTGCGTGTTACACACTCACCAAATTCATGCCTTTCTCTATGACGCCAATCCGTCTCCATCTCACTGTTGGTGGTATGTGACTTGTGACAGAGTTGATAGGGTGACTTGATCAATTGCAATTCCACCTCCAGGTAATACAAACACACACACAACACACAACACCCTACACACACCCCACAGACACACCCACACACACACACAATTAATATAGATATATTATATATATATATTTATATATATATATATTATATATATATATATATTTTATACACATACACATACATATGTTTAATTATGATCGTTGGACTATCACCTAAACACAAAGGGTGGTTTTTCGATAGAAAAGGCGGTATGGGCAGATGAGAGGATAGAAAGCTTGAAATACACGAACCTTTAAATAACTGCCAGTTATCTTTCACCTTAGGGAATGAACTCAGACAGCAAATAAATCTTCCACAAGAAAAGGAAACAAGAGAATGCTTAGTGGCGTCGTGAATAAATTGAGCGGCAACCGAAAACAAGTTGGGCACGTGAGACTGCGGTATGTCTTTGAAGAAGAAGAAGGACATTAGCATATACAAAAAATTTAGGTCGATACAAATTAACGAAAAAAACAGAAGTCCCCCCCAAAAAGACAAATCACCAATGTGTAAGGAAGAGAGAACAATGGCAAAAATAATAGTAAAGGCCGAAAAATGTGCAATGCTAATCAAGTAACATTATAAAGTGAACTAAAAAAATAATATTATAAATACTACACTGTTGTAGGCTGACAGCGATAGACAATACGCAGATATTAGGATGATTCTCTCATTGTGTTTACACTATTCATATATTGCTGAAGATATATATATATATATTATTTATATATATAGTATATATATAATATATTATTATATATAAGATAATATATATACATATATTATATATATCTATAATATCTATTATAATATTATATCTAAAGATATATATATATATATATATATATATATATATATATATATATATATATATATATATATATATATCATATATATATATATATATATATATATATATATATATATATATATATATGTATATATACTATATATATATATATATATATATATATATATATATATATATATATATATATATATATATATATATATAAGTAAATATGATGGCATGTGTGTATATATGTAGAGTCAAATTAGGATCAACAAAAAGTTGCAAAACATCCATTAAGGTAAAAAATTGCAATCACTGTTGAAAAGCGGACATAACCTAGATTAATATTTAAGTTAAACCATGATCACAACCAACTGCTACGACAATACATCGTCGCTAAGCGCAAACAAACAACTCCCTGGACCCCGCCGTAAGTGTAAGTAGGAGCTGGGCAGAGAAATAAAACAGAGGGGAGAGACATTCAAATCGCTTCTAACTCCCGGGGACGGAATTCAACACCACATCCGGGTGGTCTAATGATGTCCCATTGCAATAACAGACGAGACGAGGCCAATAAAGGCAGAGACACGTAACGCTTCCGATGATGGTAGGTATAGGCCGTGTTCAAAAGAGAGAGAAGAGAGAGAGAGAGGAGACGAGAGAGAGAGATGAGAGAGAGAGAGAGAGAGAGAGAAATGATACTTAAGGAAAAGAGAAACACGACATAATACAATAATGCTTGTTTCCCTAGGATCCCTTTAGTAAATAAGGATTAGGTAAAAACCACGCATGGCTTCGAACTGAAACTAAAACCTTGAAATATAATAAAAATTAACAAGTGTTATTCAAACAATCAAAACAAACAGGATACGCAAAGATCTATTATAAAGAGGGTAAAAATTCTATTATAAAGAGAGTAAAGATCTATTACTGAGTGCAAAGGCAAGCAGACATTCTAAAGTCACGTGCAGAGCAGGGTTATCAACAAGGAACGTGATGGATTACAAAAGAACAAGCATTAAAACTTGATTGAAATTAGTTTCACAATAAAACAAGAGACTGGCTGAAAAACAACACTACAAGTTATCACTTCAAAGGAAATGAGATGGACTAATTAAAGAAACGGAGATGGAAATTATGAATCATATTTGTTGACAACCAAAAAAAAAAAAAAAAAAAAAAAACACGTCCAAGTTTCTTTGACGCAATCGAGTATAATGCTGTATGAAACGCTCAGCCGCAGCCTGTTCTACTTGCAACAATAGCGGTGCCAGACGCATGATCATGGCTAACTTTAACCTTAAATAAAAAAGAAAAACTACTGAGGCTAGTGGGCTGCGATTTGGGATGTCTGATGATTGGAGGGTGAATGATAAACATACCAAACTGCAGCCCTCTAGCCTCAGCACTTTTTAAGATCCGAGGGAGGACAGAAAAGCGCTGAAGGACAGACAAAGACATCTCAATAGTTTTCTTTCACAGAAAACTACAAATTAACGAATCACTTCAGTCTAGACAAAAGTGAACCAATGTAAAAAAAAAAGAAAAAAAATGCTCAGCTCTTCTTCAGGTATTTTTCATTCATTACTCCAATCATCGAGAAATATATACTAATATCCATATATGATACATGCAAGTTTTCAGTACGTTTAAGTTCCTTGTCATGCTTTGATTTTTTTTTACCGAACACGAGGGGAAAAAAAGTGTAAAAATAATCATCACTACTTCCTTTAGTGGAGGAAATTAAAACACAAGCAAATTAAAATCGTCGATATTCCAAAGCACTTTGGAGAGTATGTGTTCTGTTTAGCAAATAAATTAAATGATCTGGATTGTAATGTCTAGATTTACGGTAAACCCTGTTGATTTTTAATACTAAAGCAACACGGATAATCCTAGCGATATAGAAATCAAGCTAATAATATGACAAAAAAAACTTTAAAGTTTTCTTTATTCTCACATACCATTACAAATTATTAATGTTTATAAAATTAAGTAATCGGTATAGAAGTCCGTGTATGTATGAACACATACATGCATATCAACAAGGGCACAGAACATTTTTCTCATACCCGGGGTGTCACGAGACAGCACCGGAGTTCAGCCCAAACAGCGGGCATAAAACGCAAGCGCTTGCAATCCACACGAATTCCGCGGGGAAAATTGACATCGCATCGTTGAGTCCACCGGTTACTTGCAGGAGATAATTTACGAGTAGCCTATAATAAATGAGCAGTAAACGCAGAGCAAAGTACATGAAAACCACGGGCAAGTTTTGTCAGAGAGAGGGAGAAAGAGAAGAGAAAGGGAAAGTGAATATCACAAAGTACAACTGAAATTGTTCAAGGCTAAAACTGAAGTTTGTCGTCGTCCAAAGAGGACCAAGTGCCTTCACTTGATCTCAGGTCATTAAATAAAATCTTTAATTACCGAGAAGGAACTTGGAAGACTGTCAAGAGCAAAAACAAGCTTTTCCTTCGGTCGGCTTCATAAAAAATACCATAACCTAATTCGGTGACGAACTACCACACAACGACGGAACCCAATAACTCGTAAGGAAGATTTAATTCAAAATAAATGTGCACAGCACATTTAGTAATTAATTGAAACATTCCATATCAAAGCCCTCTTGGAAGAGGAAAGCATTTGCCTTAACTCTCCACTGTTACACAGAACTTAAATAAAATTAAAATTGTATTAGGGGACCAAAAAAACGGCCTACATTAACTTGTAAGACTAACCTATGTCTACTAAAAATAACAAGACGACAGAGAGAGAGAGAGAGAGAGAGAGAGAGAGAGAGAGAGAGATGCTATAATTAGCTAATACTTGCCAAAAATTTGTAAAAACTATCAAGTCGCATAAGCGATACATTCCATTTCCTCATGCAAACCATTTAATTTTCTTTGGTTTTCCCTTTGTATTTCCCACACCCAGGACAAAAAAACAATGATCCTTTCTTGAAGTTGTTAACATTCAACCCAGTGTTTTATTTTCATTTTACATTAAGTCGTCGTTCCATGCGCACATTAAGGATAGAAATCCTACACCCGTAAAAGAATCACACAGGTAACTGAACGTAGACTTACACACAGACACAGATAATACCCGTTTACAGTGAGTAAAAAATACTTACTAGCCCGAAATTGTTGTGTGGAGAGAGAGAGAGAGAGAGAGAGAGAGAGAGAGAGAAATCGTATAAATACCAACATGATCCGAAACTATTTCTCTGCTTGTGAAACAGTGATACCTTGGAGCCAATGCTGCCCGTGACAAGTAGCTGGGGGAGTATGGGGGGGTTGGTAGGTAGGGAGGGGAGGGAGGGAGAGGGAGAGGAAAGGGGTCGAAGATGGTGACTGAAGCCAAAAGGAATGCCCAAGTGTTGCCCGTTTTGCTTTGGCGCAAGTTTTTTTTTTTTTTTTTTTTTTTTTTTTGCTCAGCTTATTCTTCTTAACCTTTTCTTGTAATGTTAATGGTTCTTCCTTATCTGCCATATTCACCACCTGCTATGAGTTAATTTCATCTCTTTCATCTACTTCAAAAGTTACTTGTGTAGAATTTAAGTTCAGCAATTAACATTTAATAATTTTACAAAATTGATAACTGTGGTGTAGAATTAATGAAAAGTCTGACTGACAAGAGTTCAACAATTGATGAAAATTAGTAGGAGATAGAAATGAGTACATCCTATGTTGCTTCAAGCAGAATAAAACATAAGGAAAAAACTATTTTGTTAAGTAAAGTTTTTTCACATTTCTTATAGAGAAGTAAAAGATGTCAGTATTGAAGCTAAGTTTATGTACCCGGATTTGCCTTTATTTTCAGCAGGAATACGTAGTTAGAGGGGGTATTATTGCGAAGCGTCTAGCAGTTATAAGATTAATAACACTTTTCAGATTAATAATACTTTTAGTTAAAAATATAATTGGTAAGATGCTAATGTTATGGGAGAATGGCAAGGAGTCAAGATACAAAGATGGTAGTTTCATAGGTACCAACAAACTTTAATTGCTTATGATTAACATTTTAAGGGCTCAGGGTTTACATTGACTATTCAATAAACCAAACCAAAAATAAGTTACCGAACCAGTTTCTGACTATTTTCTATTCTAGTTCTATTAAGCTTCTCGTCCTCTTGGTCCATCCTAAATACCTATGATTAGATATAAGGAGGCAACTTGTTTAAATTATCCGTAATTGATTCATTTTTAAAATCCTTGCGACTGGCTTTTAGGCGTTCATGGAATATCATTTACTGCACAAAACAACAAAGGTATCCAACGACTCAACTGATGAAGTAAGAGCCGTGACATGAAAAAGCTACTCAGTTAACGGTTTAGACGAACCCCGACCCCATGGGATTTTATTCATGATATTTATCTTTAAAGAAATTTCAGTCATCATTGAAACGTCCTGTCAAAACAAATAAAAAAAGGGACAATTTAATGTAACTTGTTGCAAAACAACCCAAGAATGAAAGAACATTCCCCAGAGGTCAGGTTACACATGTAATCTGAAAAAGAGATTCAAGTTGCAGCTATACAACACCGCAGCCTTTCTTTATGCATGACCTTTAAAAAATCTCTCTCGCTCTCTCTCTCTCTCTCTCTCTCTCTCTCTCTCTCTCATCCTTAAAAAGACAGAAAAAAGGTGCCCCCCCCCACCCCGAAAAAAAAAAAAAAACTTTTCCTGTTAGCTTCTCTGACCTGTGAGCTTGCAGAGTTCTTTCCATTATTCAAATAATTCATGAGAAATATTTCTCAAATTAATTGCAATTACCCGAAAATATTGTCGAATCTTTCATTTTGCTTAAGGTTTCCTTTGCAATGTTGCCAATTACGTAACAGTCGCACGAAAGTATTAATGAGAGAACACAGTTCCTCACTGGACGGGAGTCGTCCGGTTGCTTACTTGCTGCCAATCTGGTAACCCGAGCTCGCTCTCGGATGACCGCCAAGCGCCCCGGAATCAGAGAAAATGTATTTTCTGGTTAGGTTAAAAATTCATTTCTCGGATGTTATATGATTCGGATCCACAATAAGTTTGTAGGTCCTGTTGCTAA
>NC_087203.1:93286447-93288109 GCF_015104395.2 Macrobrachium nipponense | reverse complement strand
ATGACAACAGGGTACAAAGCGTGAACCATTGGAAGGCTGAAGCTCGTAGGTGCGGGAACAAGTTGGAAAATTTAGTTTGCTAAAATAAACAAATAAAATATTTAAATAATAATAAATAAATAAATAGAAAAAAAGAGAAGTTAATTTTAAAGCTCGACATGTCGAAAGCAGTGGTTTTCATTCGTTCTTCCTAAATTTAGCATACGTACTTAACTTTTCATGAATATACGCCAAGAATGTTACTGCTTATGTATAGACACTGGTATGCGCAGCTGTTCGGGCCGCCTACATTCAACAACTGCAGGGACTCATATCGGTCTTTGGATGAATAATAAGCAAAAGCAAGCAATTTCAGACAGGTCATTTTGCTATGGGATACGGCTCAATGAATCTTTCGTAAGGGAACACTGAAGTAATGATTTGAATAGCGATAGATTACACTCACTAATTATTCGCCAAAGGAAATTCATGTCGTTCATGTTGTAGAATGTTTTGCAGAAAAAGTCCAAACGTTATGGACATGATTCAAATAACGACAGTTATGAAGGGATTTTATAAAGAATTGATTAAAAATATTAATAGAAACACACACCTGTACGTATGTATGTTATATATATATATATATATATATATATATATATATATATATATATATATATATATATATATATATATATATATGTGTGTGTGTGTGTGTGTGTGTGTGTGTGAGAGAGAGAGAGAGAGAGAGAGAGAGAGAGAGAGAGAGAGAGAGAGAGGGTAAGGATAAGAATCGAGGAGCTCTTCACGGGAAGGTATCCTTCAGAGCAAAACGCTTAAGCTTTGAGAGGTAAGATTCCTATCTATCGGTGAGAAGAAATATCAGGAAGTAAAGAAAAATTAGAAGAAAAGGTGGTTTATCTTCTAGTACATACTCTTAATGTTTTGACTTTATCTTTTGAACCGTTAATGGCGTTACTTTATTCTAAGCGAAAAAAAACTAGAAATGTCTTCACGGGAACAGACTCACTTGTATGCTACGCAACTACGGCCTGCTCTAGGACAAGAGCCCGTGCTGGCATAAGGCCAGCTTAATCTCAAACAACAACATCTACGCATGCAGATGAAAAGAAAATGTAAATTGAATAGTTACATGCTGAAAGGGAAGGCACTTTAAAATGTGTGACTTTTAAAATGAATGTGTAATTTTTAATGAAAGAATTACAAAGAGAAATGATAAAAAATAATAAGTGAAATGACTCAGTATGCCTACTTTCCACACTCGGCAAGAATGATTTGCCATACATCTATTCTCTACGTAAGTCTCTTAGGGCTTTGCGATGCGTTATATTTTTTTTCATACGTTTACTACATTAATTAAAACTACAGAACGTTCATATATTTTCAAAAGTTGTCTACTATGAATTATTTGTATCACCTGATCTGTATGCATGTAAGGATGGATACCTCACATTGAGAGAGAGAGAGAGAGAGAGAGAGAGAGAGAGAGAGAGCTCTGTAATGGGCCTTGTGAAAAAATTATGTTAAAACGTATATGAGAAAACAAGATTAATTGAATAAATAAAGAAGTTAAATATTCTCTCCTCTCCAGAAAAATCATTGCAAACAGATTTTACTAGTATGTTTCAGTAATCGACCCACAGATAATCAAAAGGAAAAAAT
>NC_087203.1:93276447-93283947 GCF_015104395.2 Macrobrachium nipponense | reverse complement strand
AATGAGAATAAGTAGATCCAAGACAGAATATATGTTGTACCACCACCGAGGGGGATGATAGAGAAAGTATTCAGCTTGGTGGAGAGCAAATAAGGAGATTTGATAAGTTTAAGTATTTGGGATCTTTTGTTAACGCTGGAGGAAGTATGGAAGAAGAAGTAAAACATCGGGTACAGGCAGGCTGAACAACTGGAGACGGCTCGGGGAGTTTTTCTTTGTGACAAAAGAGTGCCGCTTAGGTTAAAAGGAAAATTTCACAAGACGGTGGTAAGAACAGCAATGCTGTATGGTCGGAAACGCAAGCATGAGAAAAGCAGAGCAGAAGGACGATGGATGTGGCAGAAATGAGAATGCTTAGGTGGATGTCTGGGGTAACAAGAGTGGATAGGATCAGAAATGACTACATAAGGGGGTCACTAAGGGGTGGTGGAA
The DNA here is from genome assembly GCF_015104395.2 of Macrobrachium nipponense. Taxonomy (NCBI): domain Eukaryota; kingdom Metazoa; phylum Arthropoda; class Malacostraca; order Decapoda; family Palaemonidae; genus Macrobrachium; species Macrobrachium nipponense. The sequence continues at coordinate 93,283,515 of NC_087203.1, read as the reverse complement.
GTATCAAAGAAAGTGCAGGAGGGGAGGCTGAGATGGTATGGACACCTGTTGAGGAGAGATGAGGACCACGCTGGGAGACATACTATGGGAGTGGAGGTGCAAGGAAGAAGAAAGAGAGGGAGACCAAGAAAGAGATGGAAGACTGTGTAGAGGAGATTTACATGAGAAGGGAATTGATGAGGCAGAAGCGCAAGATAGAAATAGATGGAAACGGCTCATCCGAAACGGCGACCCCATATAAAAATGGGAAAAAGCTGGGAAGAAGAAGAAGAAGAAATACGGACCCTTCATTTTTGGTTTTGGCATTATATATAAAAATATGATATAGTGGGAATAACAACCCTTGTCTGTGGAAAAGATCATATTTCACGTAATAGAGACATAAATAACTTTTACAAAATCAGTCAGGAAATCTCACCCCCACGACCGCGGGATATTTTCGTTAATATTTTCTCAAGTGGGATTCCGGGAATAATGGATCCAAATGAAGCATTATTCTAGGTAAACGCTGAATGGGGAGCGGATTAACGAGGTTAATTAGTTGCATATTTTGCTCACCAAAAAAATGGAAAAAAGAAAAGAGAAAAAAAGGCCAAATACCCACAAGCTCCGCCGAAAATTTCCTGAATATTTAGAGAGAGAGAGAGAGAGAAGGAGAGAGAGCGAGAGAGAGAGAGGAGAGAGTACAGAGAGAGAGAGAGAGAGAGAGAGAGCAAATTAAAAGAATTCCAAGTTGTTATGATGAAGGGCGCCCCTCTATCCTTAAATCTGTAGCATTTTTAAGGCCCAGTGTTATGATTAAAGAGAGTAAAATTCCTATAGCCAGGAGACACAGACCGAAAATTGCCATAAGCAGGAAGATTTCTATTCAGTCTCAAAATCTTGACCTCAGTTTTAATAACTATAGAAACAGAAGACACGGAAATTGTTTAATTCCAGATTTAAAAAATTTAAAATACTTGGAAAATACGAACTGTTATAAAAAAAATAAAGATAGCAAAAAAATATGTAATTCATGATGAGAACTTGTGGTGAAAAGGGAGTTATAAGGACTATCATCAGCTCATGTTGAGATGAATGATCTTTATGTGCGAGAGACAGACAGACAGATAGACAGGTACAGAGTTTAATGCCCTTGAGGAAATAAAAGTCCTATTCACTAGCAAAGGTTCTTATTGTACTATTTTTTTAGCAATATTTTCTAAATAGTGTTGTAAATTTACAAACACACACACATATATATATATGTATGTGTGCGTGTATGGGTATACTTTTGTGCATATGTGTGCATTTGCGTGTGTTTATGTATAAACATATATCCCAAAATATCTGAATAATAATGAACTTTGAACACAGACCTATATCGAACTAAGGTTTGTATAAATTCTCAAGTATCACTCAAGTCATCTTAGCATTTAAACGAAGCTCTCCTTTGACTCACTAAAAGCACGACAGATCCATTTACACTAATTAGAAAATGCCACAAGTCTCAAAACCACACTCAGCTATCGCATCTTCCTTACTCGAGACCTGGTTTGTATTGAACATGGAAATTATGCAGGAACAACAATATCTAAGCCTCAATATTAAGTATTTCAAAAGAACATTGGTTTAAGCGCATAACAAACTTCGTAGCCATGAAAATTATTTTAAAAATCAGCTCAAATAAATATTCGCATTTAAAATGCTCGATGAAATAAGGTTGATATAAGTGCCTCGTTTGTTAAGATTGAAGAGCTTCCTGTTTTCGACATAAACAGCCACAGCAAAGCACGCATACGTAAATGAATATAAAATAAGAAACTTAATGAAAGTATTTTTTAGACGTGATTCTGATGTCAAATGAGAGAGAGAGAGAGAGAGAGAGAGAGAGAGAGAGAGAGAGAGAGAGAGAGAGAGAGAGAGAGAGATGATTCACTTTTTATACTTTTGCCTTGTAAAACCGAAAAATTTTCTGAAGGTGTTATATACCTATATAAATTGTAAATAAGAATTATTTTATGAAGCTGGTTATTACGATCTCGACTCTCGAGATAGACAGGTTCTTAAAAAAATAATAAACAATTGGCGGTAATGACTGACGACAGGTGACAAACAAAGGAGGGAGGGAAGGCATAAAAAGCCAAAAAAGTTACCTTAAAATTAATTTATTTACAAGAGTTAAATACATAATTTACAGTGAGTCAAGGTTCTGGGTGGCAAAAACACACAAAAAATACAAACTAACAATAATAATTAATATGTAAAACCAGTCTAAGAATCAATAAAATCCACCGTTCAATAATAAAGCCAAAATAATGACAAAATAGTCTGTATAAGGGCAATAACAATCTGTAAATATAATTATTAGAAATAAGCAGCATAATAAACAATTAAAATTAATACTGAAGCGGCATAATGATAGTCAGAGCAAAACGGGAAACACTTCTTCAACGACGAGGTCAACAGTCCAATACCGGACGATCAAGACAGAGCCGATACGGCAACCACCTCGTCCTTTGAAACAATATGGACATCCTCCTCGACCACTAGACGAAAACACGTCACTGCTGCTGCCCAGTGAGGTCGCTCTCGACACTTCGTCCTCTCGACGACGAAAAACGCCATGCTGTGCCCAGTGAGGTCGTACTCGACAAGTCGTCCTCTTTATGACTAAAACACGCTATTGCTGCTGCCCGTGAGGTCGTACTCGACACGTCGTCCTTTCGACGACGAAAACACGCCAATGCTGGCCAAAGGTTGTCGACCTCCAACTCGAAGTCATACTCCATACGACGACTTCAACCAAATAACCAGGTATCCAGTACCTGGCGCTGCTCATGCTGGTCCACAGGTAATCATACCTGACTGCCTCTGACTGACTGACTGGTCGTTCTGCCCTCCAGAACCTGACTGACGAAGATTGACGCCATCCAACAGACGTCAACTCGCCAGCAATTAAAAACAAAAACAAAGGAGGCAACAATCCCACCAGGGAACAATCGGCAAAAACGATTGTTCCTAACACTGGTATATTACCTTTGGAGCCTTGTAAAATCAAATTATTATCTGACATTTCTTATCACCAGCAATTTTGCTTTATAGCCAACGGAAGCGAATAAACGTTCAGCTTCAATATATTATGTTTGGGATAGCGTCATCAATATTATGGAATGGGTGCGGAACAAGTTCTATAAAATATGAGTATGAATTCAATCTGATAATTTTTCTAAACTCACATACATAATTTATTATTCAAAACCTTACTTACAAAACGGTAATGAAACTAAAGTACAGAGAAGAGTATATTTCAAAGAACACAAACTTATACCTACTTTATATATGAATTATGCCGTTACATGATGTTAAATATTGCACAGAATTATTGAAGATAACGCTTAACACCAAGAAATAGTCATAAGGCTCTGATAATATTCTCTGATTATTTCCAGAAGAATATTAGACTATTATGTAATAGGAGTGCCACAACAAAGACAATAACCTTGAAGATACTGAAAATGTATTCTCAGAGGCGTTAAGAGACTGAGAAATCTAATGAGTATGAGCAGGTATGATCGTAAATTCTATAATTTTGATATACACATCAATATTTATAAAAGCTGGGGAATAAAATGACTGGAAATAATATTTCGAAAGTTTAAAGAGAAGACGAACTTTTATTCATCCCAAGGCGAATTTACCCAAGGCATACATGTTGGAATGCCGCTGAATAAAGCGACTGTTTATCTTCAAGAACTGGCCAAGGAGCCAAACACTGATCTTCGCCGCTAAAAGCATCCTCAGGCTTTCAAGTCTCGCCGAGCGGGAGGAACAAGAAGGGAGAGAAGAGCCAGAAGTTTGAAAGAAGTATCCAACTTCGCAAAGAAGTATCTTTATGGAAAGAATGTGAGAGCCGTCACAAGAGAGAGAGAGAGAGAGAGAGAGAGAGAGGAGAGAGAGAGAGAGAGAGAGATCTGAAATAATGGAAAACGACCTGCCAAAATGCAACGAGAAACAGGAAATTTGGAGAGTAATGCAAAGTAAATTCAGATTACTGCGTTTAATTGGGAAATATTTACCAACAAGATTAGGGGAGATGAGAGGCGAACGAAGAAAGAAGAGGGATGGTAAATACAAGAGAACCTAAAAGAGAAACTAGTAACATGAGAATAAATTGGAAATAAACAGTCATGAAGTTTATGAACTGGGTCAAAAGAGGGATGCATATATTCAATGTCAATAAATCTGAATTTATATATATATATATAATATATATATATATATATATATATATATATATATATATATATATATATGTATTTTTATATGTAATATAAGTCATATCACATTACCATGATTCATATACATACATCGAGCTACAAATGTCCTTTCATATCTAATTCGCTCTACCTCGGAATTAATATATTTTCATATATGCTTAACCGAAGGGAAGTTTTTTTAGGCGATAAAGACTTGTCGGCTCCTGGGCGCCTACAAGTCTCTTATCGCCTAAAAAATTCCCCTTCGGTTAAGCATATATGAAAATATATTAATTTCCCGAGTAGAGCGAATTAGATATGGAAGGACATTTGTAGCTCGATGTATATATACTGTATATATATGTGTACATATATATATATATATATATATATATATATATATATATATATATATATATATATATATATATATATATATATATATATATATATATATATATATATATATATATATATATATATATATATTATATATATATATATATATAATATATATATATATATATATATATATATATATATCTATATATATATATATATATAAAACATATATAAAGTGTACTTGAATATATTATAAAGAATGGTTAAAATGTACACATAACCGTTACACGCGGGGTTATTATAACACTTCAGCCTTTGGATCCTTTCACAAATTCCGTTCTCACTTGTCAGCTTCCATAACTTTAATTTTCTTTCGTTCAAATTAAAGCAACTAAGGGGTAAAACAAAAATAATCTAAAAAATAACCATCATTTGCGAATCTTCGCAAGGAGAGACATAACGAACTAATTACCACCTAAAATAATGTTACACTGATACGAAACCATTTCGCTCTCTTAATGGTTACTCGAACAAAGAAGTTAAACAGTGCTGGGGCTTGTCAGCACTTGCATGGGTGAATACCCCGAGGTATACACCGTCGATACATATAAGCACACAGAACCAGTAGTGCTTTCTTAAAAAGCGATTAGAAACCAGGGTTGGTGATTTTTTAAAAATAGAATATCAGTGATTTATTTTTTATATTTATTTGTTTTTTTTTTTTTATTTGTTAGATGTTTTTTCAATCCTTTTTTTTTTACCGCAAAATGTATTTTATGGCAGAATTACTATTGATTTATCTTTTAGGTTTCCAGTTCTGGCCAAAAGTATGTACTTGCAATTTTTTTTATATCAAAATGAATAGATGCAGCACAGTTATGCTTAAGTTTTTATGAACCTCCACACCGAAAATAAAAAAAATCATGATTTTTCTAATAAAAAAAATCAGTGATTTAATCACTTGATTAAATCAGTTTGATTTAATCTTGCCAACCCTGTTAGAAACAGAAAGGCAATGAAGTGAAGGAAAAAAATGCCCAACACCGGTAAACGTAGTAAAAAGAAAGACATCTAATTACTTTGTGAAAACAAGACAGAAAACAGAGAAAAGACAGCACTCAGGGATTGTTTGGCCCGCCCTTCGAAACTACTGGAATACATAAACTGCAAACGTCGATTATCGCTCGAGTTTTCCACAAGTCCAACAAACTTCCAGAGCTTCTCTTTTGCTTTTCAGACCCATGATTATCTGGGAATAAATAAACAAAAAAAAAGGTTAGGATGGAAGAAATAGAGGTGATGGGAAAAAAAGAAAAGTAATAAGGAATAATTCATAACTGTTTAGAAGCTAAACATCTGATAATTAAAATTCTAAAAGAAGCATATAATAAAAAAAATATATATGATGGAGAAATTCAATAGTAGCGCAGGGCTCCGAGTACCCGATTTTACATTCAACCCCCGGCCTTTAGGATTTAGCCTTATCCAGAAAAGCTCACTATCGTTCAAGCTAAGGTAACGTTAAATGATACCCGTTAGATTAAATAAACTTTGATGGCAACTCTTTCTTTTTTATCTCTCTCTCTCGTTCTCTACACACGCACACACACACGCACATATGTGTGTGTGTATATATATATATATATATATATATGATATATATATATATATAATTATATAATAGTATATATATATATATATAAATATATAAATATATAAATATATATATATATATATATATATATATATATATATATATATATAATATATATCTATATTACAATGCAGTAGTATTGTTTTTTGAAGCAACATAAATATATGCATATAAACAAACAGTCCTAGAAACATGTATCCAACAACAAGTCTGAGGTGCGAGCATGGGGATTTAAGACTTGCGACAGCAAAAATAAATCGCCTCATGCGCGAGGAACTTGAAAAATAGAGCTTTTACGGATTTCGAAGATGTATGATGCTGCGACGGATCATAATAAGATAAAAATCTTGCCTTAAAATTTCTTATACACTAAACTCTTTCTTTAACTTTCCCATCTGCTTTCCACCCCCTCTTGTACCCAACGTATTTGATCCAAGTATAACGCCTCCTTCTTCTAATAGACACAGTTTTCTATTGGTAGTTGATGCTGGCAAGAGTAAATATTCTTTTGCATTATCATGTTTCTTATGAAGCACTTTTTGCGACCCAAGTTTGTTTTACTATGAAGGGTAAGGTAAGTGGCACGGTCCAGATAGAACAGGTCAGCCAGACAGCTCCCCAATCTTAAGCCTCTTCTGCGCACCTACGTCATCTGAGGGAACGTGGTAGTGAGAACTACTGAGAACATATAGGTATAACACACCGTCAAGATTTTTTTCTCCTTATTTTTAAGAAAAGAATGTTTTTGAAAATGTCATCTTTGAATTGTCAAAGAATGTAAATAAAACAATATTTGACTTTGGAAAATATTTTATTACGTAGTGGGTAAGGCAT
>NC_087203.1:93261447-93263947 GCF_015104395.2 Macrobrachium nipponense | reverse complement strand
CGTTGAGGATCATTTGTAACTGGTGTTGTAAGTTCACATGAGAGAAGACAGGTTCCCTGTATTCAGATTATTCTTTTATCACCTGTGTCCTGCTTCCATGTTTTAATTTTACATGCATTGTACAAAATATCAGTGACTCTTATCCTCTTTGTTCATGCAGGGTTTACTGAACACCACTGACTCATGTTAATACGGACACTTCGATAAATAGTATAACATTTTAAGTGTTAATTGTTGGACGACGAATGGTCATCTTTATATCAAACCTTTTATATTAGTCTCAACTAACGAAGAGGAATCGTAAGATAAATAAATGAGTGACTGGAAGCGATCATCTACACGCATGCCAGAAAAGGTTTGGGATATATTTCCATTTTCTATATCTAGTTCTGAGACCACTTCACTCGAACCTTCTCGAGAGAGAAAACTCGGGAACAAATGGACAAGGCGTCGACGGAACTTGTGTTTTAAAGGAAGGCTTTTGACTCCGCGCAAGTTTTCACTTTTCCGTCTTTCTTTTGCACTTCTTTTTTCTCTTGCAAGTGTCACAATAAGCTTTACTGCAGTTATATTTTGCAATGAAATGCTGAGCTGAAAGAATTGCCTGTGGGTGGGTCATTGTCATATTAATATCTATGGTATTGACAAATACAAAAAATTATTTTATTTAAGTTCCTCTAAAGAATTACATTTTCATTTAAAATTTTCTTTGAGAGAGGGTTACACAAATAAAATAAAACTAAAATAAAAAGAGAAAACGGAAAGAAAATTCAGTTGCTAATAGCTGTAACGCAAAATGGTTATAGTTTTAATAAGAAGAAACTAGAGCAGAAATATAAGGGGAAACATGAAACTATCCAAATTCACAGGGCTTAAACTGTTTTAGTAAACATAAAAAGACAATTGTGGAAAGTTACCAATGAATCGAGAAAAAAAGGCGTATTTCACGAAAGTGGAACGAAATTCCTTCAACAACAACACATTGGAAATGCATATGAATAATAATTGTAAGTAGAAAAATACTGCAGTTCACTGCATTATATACTGCATGATAGTATCGTGAAGGAAACTCTACTTAAGTCTAAACGCAAGGAATACATATATTATATATTATATATATATATATATTAATATATATATATATTATCTATATATATAATTCGTTATTTATTTTATATATATATATATATATAGATATAAATTATTAAATATAATATATATTAATAGTCTATTATATAATTGTATATTTATATATTTATTTTTATATATATATATATATATATCTATATATATTTATTTATATATAATAATTTATATATATAATATTTACATTAATACATATATAAACATATATTATGTCTATATATATCAATATACATATATATAATAATGATATATATATATATATAAATAAATATCATATCTATATATTTTTATTTAATATTATATATATATAGTCGTCTAATATATATAATATAATATATATATAATATCTAATACGATTATCCAAAAAAGTCCAAATAAAGTTAAAAAATAGGAAACCTGCACTTTGAACACAATCTCTGTCCCTTATTAAAAGAAAATATTAGCTTTAGCAGTACACCAGTTTCGTTTAAACAGGTATGAGTTACTTAAGTACCGAAGCATCAAATAAAAACATAAAAGCAAGGAAATAGTCCTTACAATGACATATGAGATTTTCACAGTTGACGTACCAGTCTTTCACTGTAATGGATGAAGAGAGAAAAAAAATGGGAAAAGGAAAGAAAATGGAAAATGGGAAAACAACGGAGGATCAAGGAATGAGAACCTCAAGCTCGCTAACTCAATTGGAGGTGGGGAGGAGATCTAATCTTGGATCCGTCAACAGGGTTATTTGTTACTTATTGAATCCTACTCGTTGATCTCTCTCTCTCTCTCTCTCTCTCTCTCTCTCTCTCTCTCTCTCTCTAACGAACGAACGAACGAACGAAGTTCACTCCAATGCTGACAATTTTTTAACAAAGTTGTGGGAAAGGAACCAATGAATGAATCAGTTTTGAAATAAATTGCGTCAATTCAATATTACATATAAAAACAGAGAGAGAGAGAGAGAGAGAGAGAGAGAGAGAGAGAGAGAGAGAGATCTGGCCGATTAAGGGTGGGGGAATATTTGTAACGTTAGGGAAACGCGAAAAACGACATTAAAACGTGTAAGATACATGCACTTTTGCTTCAAAATTCTGTTATACAGTCAAAGAAGGCGAAGATATTTGTTAATTAAATATCAGTTTACGCGACATCCGTCAAAGCATGCATTTTTGTTTCTTTTTTGTAAATAGGCAGATAAGACCGGCAAAACTCCTCGGTTAACATGTATGAAAATATAATTCCGAGGTAGAGTGAATTGGATATTAAAGGACATATTTTGTAGCTTAATGCATGTATATGAATCACGGTGATGTGATAAAAATTCATAACATGGCTACGTGCGGCAAACGTTCGACTTTGTTAACATGGC
>NC_087203.1:93253947-93258947 GCF_015104395.2 Macrobrachium nipponense | reverse complement strand
GTGGATGATCAACATACCAATTTGCAGACCTCTAGCCTCAGTAGTTTTTAAGATCTGAGGGCGGAGAGATAAAGTGCAGACGGACAGACAAATAACCATCTCAATAATTTTGTTTTACAGAAAACTGAAATGAGAAAAAGAAAAATAGCAGAGTAGGAGTCTTTTTCAGGAAAAATAAAAATAATGTTCAACATTGCAAGAGAGAAGACATTTCTCAATAAAGTTATCATGGCACGAAAAGTCCTGCCAATTGTTTACATCCAAATCCTCCGTAAGTGTAATTTTTCACTAAGGAAGAAGGAATGACGAAAAATCAGGTAAATCAAACGTTACTCCAATTTCTGGCGTATCTGAAAGAGCGAATCAATTGGAGTTCTGATGACAAATAATCTAGTATTAATTTACCCATTGATGAATAAATCAAGTATTTGAGTCGGGGGAAAGAGACTTAGCATCAACAAATTCATTAATCAAGAGGAATTAATTCTAATATAAGGAGAGCAAAGTGGCGTTTAATCCAGGAATTGAATTACGTATTACACAAATTAAGAAATTCTATTTCACGGAGATAGCAGCAAATGCGAGATGATTCCTGTGGAATTTATGCTAAGTAAAATATCTTACATATTTCATTCTCTTTGTCTTTAAAGCTTTGATGCTGTCTTCGAAATTTTTCCAGAAATCATTGTCTGGAAATATCAATAATTGTTTAATGGTCATACAAGGGCAGAACCCAGAAATCATTGTCTGGACATATCAATAATTGTTCAGTATCGTATATTTAGAGATTTATTTCTTTTAAGTAAAACAGTTCCACGTTGGCCGAGTGGATTTCGCGCTCAGCTACTAATCCGGTGGTCCGAAGTTCGATTCTCGGCTCGGCCAACGCGGAACCAGAGGAATTTAGTTCTGGTGATAGAAATTCATTTATCGATATAATTTGGTTCGGATCCCACAATAAGCTGTAGGTCCTGTTGCTAGGTAACCAATTGGTTCCTAGACACGTAAAAATATCTAATCCTTCGGGCCAGCCCTAGGAGAGCTGTTAATCAGCTCAGTGGTCTGGTAAAACTAAGATATACTTCACCTTTTAGATAGGACGGTTCGTGGATGTAGGTTTCTGTTCACCAACCATAAACGGATTGTCTCTTGTTTTTCAGTGTTTTATAAGTTGTGATTTAACAGAGAACTTCCGCTTTCACATTTGATCCCTGGTATTCTTTTCCTGCCGAGAGCGACCAGATCTGTTAAATGGCAGCACCAACAAACAATATACAGTAAATGTGCCTCGCTGTCGAAATACCTCGGTTCCAGCGGTCTTTTATTCCTCACACTGTGGAACTGTCTCCCTGAGGATGTTGTACAATAATAAACTTAAAAGTTCAAACGAAGATGTTTACAACCTTCAAACAATTCTCCTTGTACTTTGATTATTTAATTATATTTTGATCTATTTATTTATCTAGTGTAACCTGCGTTTTATAAAACAAAATTCAATTAATCTACTTCCTTTCATTCTTCCTTTAACATCACATCTTTTTTTATTCAGCTTGCAGCCATTCGTGAAAGACACTGACAATTCCTTTTCCTGTCATTGCACTGACGAGCTCACACTTAAAATTTTTAATTTTTTTCTCTAATTAAGTCAATTCGACGATAAACATCAACATGCTTAAAAAATGACAATGACAAAAAATTGAAATATTAAACGCACAAGCTTGGTAAAAAAAAAAAAAATACAATAAAATGAAAATATTACTAAACGCACGGTAACAAAAACTGCTTGGGGACGATTATTGGGTCAGTGTATGTTGCGTTTGTCGACTTCCAGGATACCGTAAGATTCATCGAATGCAAATAAAATATGTCTGTGGAATTCTACCGTAAGCAGAGGCACGCTAGATTGTTTTATGAATAAACGTAACACTAGTAAGAAAACCAAAACCTACACAAACGTTGAGAAGAATCTTCTTCAGTGCAAACAACAGTTATTCATGACCTTAAATTATCCTTTTTTTCTGCTATTTATTAGCAAAACGTTCAGGTTGGCTTATTTTTCATACTTATTCACAAATGTACGTTCACAGAAGGCGTAAATTACCAAAAGGGCATTGTTTAACATATTTCAAAGGTACATTTAGTATTCATATACCACTCTCATGGCAATTTAACTCTAGACACAATCTTCTCTCTCTCTCTCTCTCTCTCTCTCTCTCTCTCTCTCTCTGGTGTTTCAAGTTAAAAGACTCCTCTTCCGCTACCCTCTGCTGAATGATCATTTTAATACACCTACATAAAGCGAGATCATAACTTTAAGATTAACAAATGTCTTAGCCTGGGTTAAAGAATGGTCGAATTCTGAAGAAGACAGAAATAGAAGTTTGACAGCTATGAGCTGATCCACTTAGAATCGGCGGGTTACCGCCTAAACAGCCCTCATTTTATGACTTGATATATACTGACATTATGCTCATAACATATTTACATTCACATTGCCTATTTGGGTGAAATAACCCTTGAGAATCGTTTTCTAATGGTTAAGTTCACGGCTTCCAAACGGCGATAATCTTTGTGCGATTTCTTCAAGTACGTAGGTCTACCTTAAAAACAGCAGTTAAGTCTTTGCCAACAGGTGATTCTGTGTGTGCGTGTGTGTGTGTGTGTGTGTGTGTGTGATCACTGAAAGACTAAATGAACCTGATATCTTTTGGATCGACACAAGGCCGGCACAATTATATACACCAAAATTAGATAGCATAACCAAATGAATCCCCCCATTAACCCTTCAACCAGAAATAACCCGGGGTAACAGTTACCTAATAGGCCATAAACATCAAAAGAACACTCAATTAAACGATTTGTCATCCGTCAAGACTCGAATGGCACGGACTCGGCTCCCGAGATAAACCTATCGTGAGCAATGAGAAAAATATCGAACTATTTTAATGGGTCTCATTTCAGGTTGAGAGGAACTGGGGCGGCCCCGGGGGAAGGGGGGGAGGGGGGAGAGATACGTATCTCACGAAGAACGCAAGTCATTCGACCACTACCAAGGGTTCCCAGAATGCGGCCCCCCCTACCCCCCTTTTCCTTCCCTCCCATACTTCATGCCAAAACCTGGCATGCCAATGGTTGTGGGTGTTACCTACCTATCAGGAAGAAAAATGAGGTAAAGTCTAAATGGAATTTTGTCACCAGGAAGCTAAGAAATGCTTCTAGCTTTTAAAATACTTAGAATACCGATATTATTTTGATTCTAGGACTGAAGATAATCATTTGAAATTACCAGTGAGATGTATTCAAAGGAAACCTTGGATGATCACACAAACCTACAGGCATATAAGGGCAAGAGGAAAGAAATAGTATACACATGTTAAAGTGCGCTTGTCCAATACGTAATATGAACTAAATTTTCAACTCAGAATATTGCTAATAAGTGGATAAATGGAACATGTTTCCGTTTAACAGACGAGAAGCACATTCATAACAAATAATTATGCTGGAAATGACTGTGTTCATAATCCTGCCAAAAATCATCAGAATCAGAGAAAGAGAGAGAGGGTGTCAGAAACTGCAGCTGAAACAAAACGAGATTATCTTCCGAGTTCTAACGAAGGACTGAAATGACAGAATAATGAAGTTATGATTTTTATTTTACATCCAACTACATTAAATTCTAAAAGGAAAAACAAATCCAAATCGGGGAAATTAAACACATTTAAATCAACTCATATTATCTTGTCGTTATAAAATTCTTGCATACACAAATGAAAGAAGCCTTGAAACTGAAAAGCAATTATTGTGCTGATAAATTATAGCAAGAGAAAATCATAACATAGACGTATGTACAAAAAATACCAACTAACTCACTCCCAAGGGAGAGGGAAGGAAGCAGATCTGCCACTGCAGTAAAGCATACCGATGATAACAAGAGCCTGAGCTTTTATATATATATATATATATATATATATATATATATATATATTATATATATATATATATATCAACACTTATATATATATATATATACATATATATATGTATTATATATATATATATATTATATTATATATATATATATATACATAAAATATTTATATATTATATATATATATATATATATATATAGATATATATATATACTATATATATATATATATGTATATATATATATATATCATATATATATATATATATATATATATATATATATAATATATTTATATATATATATATATATATATATATATATATATATATATATATATATATATATATATATATATATTATATATATATATATATATATATATATATATATATATATATATATATAAATATATATATATATATATATATATATATATATATAAATATATTATATGTTATTTTGTTCCTCGCAAATGGATACCGATGACATTCTCTCTCTCTCTCTCTCTCTCTCTCTCTCTCTCTCTCTCTCTCTCTCTCTCTCTCTCTCTAAGAAGAAGAAGAAGAAGAAGAGAATAAGGAGAAGGAAAAGAAGAAGTAGACCAGTCTGCCACATCAAGGTACCATAATACCCAGGGCACTCGAATTGGGTACATATTCAAGGTAAAAACCCTGGTTTTGGTCTGATTCAAATATAAATGACCTCAGCCTAAATCCAAATGCTATAAATATTTCCATCAATAAATAATATTATCAAATGTTTCACATGGACTTCAGTCATATAATTCCCATTCCGTCAGTATAATTCTAATGGAATGAAACTTTTTTTTATCAGTTTCACCCATGAAACCTAGTATTTTTCTTTAAACACAGGGCATTACATCAACTCTTCCTTACTTAAAGCTTGGATTTCTCTTCTACTTTAATGTTTACAAAAGCTCCCATTAAATATTCGTAATCTAACCAAAGTACCGAATTTTCCATTTTTAAATTTTTTTTATTGCAGCCTTAGTAACTAGCATTGAAAATCATAATCCAAGACAAAAAAACTTCCCCAACATTCAATGCCT
>NC_087203.1:93236447-93248947 GCF_015104395.2 Macrobrachium nipponense | reverse complement strand
AGCGCTGAAAACGATACCCAAACAATCTAAATCATGTAAAAGCAATGATGGCCAAAAGCAAAAAAAAGAAAAAAAAATACCAAAGAGGAGATTTTACAATTTGATGGGAAATTCATCTGAAATGGAAAGAAAAATTGAGAGAGTAAAAAAACTTTAAAAAACCTGGCATTCGCACTAAGGAACAACTGTTAGGTAAGGGTGGAAAGTAAGATGGAAGAAAGAGAATATGAGCTGGGGTACAGTAAAAGCAACGGAAGTAGTTGCAGCTTGGGGCAGTAGGACAGCTGCAAAGAACATTTGTTATCTTAACATCTCGCGTTTATACATCATAAGAGACGCAACATACCGCTGGAAATTTTATCATTCACTTGAGCTTTCCAAATTTATGAATTCTGTAACAGATCATCCTATATATGATATATATAATTCCCTTTTTCCACTCTCTCTCTCTCTCTCTCTCTCTCTCTCTCTCTCACTGTTTTATCCTTCATCCACTGATATTTGAGCATGATTAGACTGAACTATCACTTTCATAACAAAAACAATTAAAAAGTGAAAACACCATAATACCCAATAAGTTAAGGAATGAAAGAGATCACGGTAGAATAATGAAACACAGTAAGGCGGCAGATTATTCTCGGTTGTCGATACAAAACACCGACTTTTTATGCACAAAAACAGATCTCCACTGCCTTGGTAACACTTCTCCACGAACAAAGCAAATTACAGATAATTAAATTAGAGGGGTCACAGTCCTGAATCAAATGAATCAACGATTGAGAGAGAGAGAGAGAGAGATTTACGTCGCTCGACCAACAGAGCTCTCCTTTGCCGAACAATATCCTTTGAACATATGCCTGAACACTATACATATGCATGTGATCTGGTGCATGTATGAAAGGATTATAATAATTTCGAAAGCCTAACGGTTGTGACTTTTGACAGAATTGATAGGGTGACTTGATAACCTCTAGTTCCATGCAACGTAAAAACACCATACAAGCAAAACAAACAAACAACACACACATATATATATGTATATATATATATATATATATATATATATATATATATATATTATATATATATATATATCATATATGTAAATACATATACATACATATGTTAATTATGATCGTTGGATCTATCACCTAAACACAATGCGTGGTTTTTCGATAGAAAGGCAGATGGGCAGATGAGAGGATAGAAAGCTTGAATTACACGAACCTTTGAATAACTGCCAGTAAACTGACGCTTCTCTTTCACCTTAGGGAATGAACTCGACAGCAAATAAATCTTCCACAAGAAAAGGAAACAAGAGAATGCTTAGTGGCGTCGTGAATAAATTGATCGGCAACCGAAACAAGGTGGGCACGTGAGACTGCGGTATGTCTTTGAAGAAGAAGAAGGACATTAGCATATACAAAAAATTTAGGTCGATACAAATTAACGAAAAAAATAGAAGCCTAAAAAAAAGACAAATCACCAATGTGTAAGGAAGAAAGAACAATGGCAAAAATAATAGTAAAGGCCGAAATGTGTGCAATGCTAATCAAGTAACATTATAAAGTGAACTAAAAAAACAATCTGACAGCGATAGATAATACGCAGTATATTAGGATTCTCTCATCGTGTTTACATTATTCATATATAGCTGAAGAGATATCTCGTATGTATACATTCATTTATATGTATATATATATATGTATATATATATATATATATATATATATATATATATATATATATATATATATATATATATATATACATATATATACACATATGTATATGTATATGTATATATATATATATATATATATATATATAATATATATATATATATATATATATATATATAAGTAAGTATGATGGCATGTATGTATATATGTAAGTCAAATTAGGATCAACAAAAGTTGCAAAAACATTCATTAAGGTAAAAAATTGCAATCACTTGAAAAGCGACATAACCTAGACCAACATTAAGTTAAACCATGATCACCACCAACAGCTACGGCAATACGACATCGCCGCTAACGCAAACAAACAACTCCCTGGACGCAGTAAGTGTAAGTACGAGCTTGGCAGAGAAATAAAACAGAGAAGAGAGACATTCAAATCGCTTTTAACTCCCGGGGACGGAATTCAACACCACATCTGGGTGGTCTAATGATGTCACATTGCAATAACAGACGAGACGAGGCTAATAAAGGCAGAGACACGTAACGCTTCCGATGATGGTATAGGCCGTGTACAAAGAGAGAGAGAGAGAGAGAGAGAGAGAGAGAGAGAGAGAGAGAGAGAGAGAGGTGAATATACTTAAGGAAAAGAGAAACAAGACATAGATACAATAACGCTTGTTTCCCTAGGATCCCTTTAGTAAATAAGGATTAGGTAAAACACCGCATGGCTTCGAACTGAAACTAAAACCTTGAAATGTAACAATAAAAATTTACAAGTGTTACTCAAACAATCAAAACAAACAGGATACACAAAGATCTATTATAAAGAGGGTAAAAATTCTATTGTAAAGAGAGTAAAGATCAATTACTGAGTGCAAAGACAAGCAGACATTCTAAGTAAACGTGCAGAAAGAACAAGCATCAAACTTTATTGAAAATTAATTAACAAGAAAACAAGAGACTGGCTGAAAAACAACACTGCAAGTTATCACTTCAAAGGAAATGAGATGGACTAATTAAGCAACGGAGATGGAAATTATGAATCATATTTGTTGACAACTTAAAAAAAAGTAAAAAAACACGTTGAAGTTTCTTGACGCAATCGAGTTTTCTGTAGAGTAAAATGCTGTATGAAACGCTCAGCCGCGGCCTGTTCTGCTGGCAACAATAGCGGTGCCAGACGCATGATCATGGCTAACTTTAACCTTAAATAAAAAGAACAACTACTAAGGCTGGTGGTCTGCAATTTGGGATGTTTGATGATTGGAGAGTAAATAACACACATACCAATTTGCAGCCCTCTAGCCTCAGCGCTTTTTAAAATCTGAGGGAGGACAGAAAAGCGCTGAAGGACAGACAGACATCTCAATTGTTTCTTTCACAGAAAACTACAAATTAAACGAATCACTTCAGTCCGGACAAAAGGGAACCAATGTAAAAAAAAAAAATGCTCGACATTTCTTTCTTACAGGTATTTTTCATTCATTACTCCAATCATCGAGAAATATATACAAACTATCCTATATGATACATGCAAGTTTTCAGTACGTTTAAGTCCTTGTCATGCTTTGATTTTTTTTTTACCGAAAAGGAGGGAAAAAAAGTATAAAATATCATCACTACTTCCTTTAGTGGAGGAAATTAAAATACAAGCAAATTAAAATCATCGATATTCCAAAGCACTTTGGAGAGTATGTTCTGTTTAGAAAATAAATTAAATGATCTAGGTTATAATGTCTAGATTTACGGTAAACTCTTTTGATTTTTAATACTATAGCAACACGGATAAGCCTAGCGATATAGAAATCAAGCTAATAATATGGTAAACAAAAATTTAAAGTTTTCTTTATTCTCACATACCATTACAAATTATTAATGTTTATAAAATTAAGTAATCGGTATAGAGAAGTCCGTGTATGTATGCACACATAAATGCATATCAACAAGGGCACAGAACATTTTTCTAATACCCGGGGTGTCACGAGACAGCACCGGAGTTCAGCCCAAACAGCGGGCATAAAACGCAAGCGCTTGCAATCCCCACGAATTCCGCGGGGAAAATTGACATCGCATCGTTGAGTCCACCGGTTAATTGCAGGAGATAAATCACGAGTAGCCTACAGTAAATGAACAGTAAACGCAGAGCAAAGTACATGAAAACCACCGGCAAGTTCTGCCAGAGAGAAGGAGAAAGAGAAGATAAAGGGGAAAAAAAAAGTGAATATCACAAAGTACAACTGAAATTGTTCAAGGCTAAAACTGAAGTTTGTCGTCGTCCAAAGAGGACCAAGTGCCTTCACTTGATCTCAGGTCATTAAATAAAATCTTTAATTACCGAGAAGGAACTGGAAGACAGTCAGAGCAAAAAACAAGCTTTTCCTTCGGTCGGCTTCATAAAAAATACCATAACCAAATTCGGTGACGAATTACACAACGACGGAACCCAATAACTCGTAAGGAAGATTTAATTCAAAATAAATGTGCACAGCACACTTAGTAATTAATTGAAACATTCCATATCAAAGCCCTCTTGGAAGAGGAACGCATTTGCCTTAACTCTCCACTGTTACACAGAACTTAAATAAAATTAAATTGATTAGACAAACGGCCTACATTAACTTGTAAGACTAACCTATGTCTACTAAAAATAACAAGACTACAGAGAGAGAGAGAGAGAGAGAGAGAGAGAGAGAGAGAGATGCTATAAATAGCTAATACTTGCAAAAAAGTGGTAAGAACTATCAAGTTGTTAACATTCACAGTGTTTTATTTTCATTTTACATTAAGTCGTCGTTCCATGCGCACATTATGGATAGAAAATCCTACACGCGTAAAAGAATCACACAGGTAACTGAACGTAGACTTACACACAGACACAGATAATACCTGAGAGAAATCGTATAATACCAACATGATCCGAAACTATTTCTCTGCTTGTGAAACAGTGATACCTTGGAGCCAATGCTACCCGTGGACAAGTAGCTGGGGAGTATGGGGGGGCAGTGTTGGTAGGTAGGGAGGGGAGGGAGGGGAGGGAGAGGGAAGGGGTCGAAGGTGGTGACTGAAGCCAAAAGGAATGCCCAAGTGTTGCCCGTTTTGCTTTGGCGCAACAGAGTTTTTTTTTTTTTTTTTTTTTTTTGCTCAGCTTATTCTTCTTAACTTTTTTCTTGTAATGTTAATGGTTCTTCCTTATCTGCCATATTCACCACCTGCTATGATTTAATTCCATCTCCTTTATCTACTTCAAAAGTTACTTGTGTAGAATTTAAGTTCAGCAATTAACATTTAATAATTTTACAAAACTGATAACTGTGGAGTAGACTTAATGAAAAGTCTGACTCACAACAGTTGAACAGCCGATGCAAATTAGTAGGAGATAGAAATGAGTACAGCCTATGTTGCTTCAAGTAGAATAAAACATAAGAAAAAATCTATTTTGTTAAGTAAAGTTTTTTCACATTTCTTATAGAGAAGTAAAAGATGTCAGTATTGAAGCTAAGTTTATGTACCCGGATTTGCCTTTATTTTCAGCAGGAATACGTAGTTAGAGGGGGTATTATTGCGAAGCGTCTAGCAGTTATAAGATTAATAACACTTTTCAGATTAATAATACTTTTAGTTAAAAATATAATTGGTAAGATGCTAATGTTATGGGAGAATGGCAAGAGTCAAGAAACAGATGGTAGTTTTATAGGACACAAATTTATTGCTTATGATTCACATTTAAGACTCGTGTTACATCGCTATTCAATAAACCAAAAATAAATTGCCGAACTAGTTTTTGACTATTTTCTATTCTAGTTCTATTAAGCTTCTCGTCCTCTTGGTCCATCCTAAATACCTATGATTAGATATAAGGAGGCAACTTGTTTAAATTATCCGTAATTGATTCATTTTTAAAATCCTTGCGACTGGCTTTTTAAATACATTGCAGAGTAACGTGATATGATTGGTAGGCGTTCATGGAATATCAATTTACTTGCACAAAACAACAAAGGTATCCGAACACTCAATAGATGAAATAAGAGCCGTGACATGCAAAATCTACTGTTACCGGTTTAGACGAACCCATGGGATTTTATTCATGATATTTATCTTTAAAGAAATTTCAGTCATCATTGGATCGTCCTGTCAAAACAAATAAAACAGGGACAAGTTTAATGTAACTTGTTGCTAAACAACCCAAGAATGAAAGAACATTCCCCAGAGGTCAGGTTACACATGTAATCTGAAAAAGATCAAGTTGCAGCTATACAACACCGCAGCCTTTCTTTATGCATGGGCCTTTCAAAAAAATCTCTCTCTCTCTCTCTCTCTCTCTCTCTCTCTCTCTCTCTCTCTCTCTCTCTATGAATGAATCGTTGATATATATAATTGGAGTTTCGCTCGTACCTTTATAATGCTTAAATTCTTTGAAGCTGCTTTAAATGTATAATACAAGGCAGTACACAATAAACAAACTCTAAAGGTATTTGAACTTACGAATGACAGAACTTTCATTTGTAAACTTTTCTTCTGTATCTAAATTCTCTACTTGGCATTATCTCTCGCTTTTGACCCTCTAATGATCAATGAATAATGGAAAAACAAGCGATAATTTCTCCAGAATGAACGGGGATGGACATTCACATCCTTAAAAAGAAAGAAAAAAAAGTGCCCCCCCCCCCCCCGAAAAAAAAAAAAAAAAACTTTTCCTGTGAGCTTCTCTGCCTGTGAGCTTGCAGAGTTCTTTCCATTATTCAAATAATTCATGAGAAATATTTCTCAAATTAATTGCAATTACCCGAAAATATTGTCGAATCTTTCATTTTGCTTAAGGTTTCCTTTGCAATGTTGCCAATTACGTAACAGTCGCACGAAAGTATTAATGAGAGAACACAGTTCCTCACTGGACGAGTCGGTTGCTTACTCGCCTGCCAATCTGGTAGCCCGAGCTCGCTCTCGGATGCCGCCAGCGCGGAATCAGAGAAATGTATTTCTGGTGGTTAGAAATTCATTTCTCGATGTTATATGATTCGGATCCCACAATAAGTTGTAGGTCCTGTTGCTAAGTAACCAAAGGCCTCGGGCAAATCTGAGCATTGTCGTTCGATATAAAATATTCGATATAAAATTTCCCTAGAAAATAGTTTCTTTACGCATGACACATTGAAAAAATCGTAAAAAAATTATATATTTTGTGTAGATTATAAACCCGTTAGATATCGAGCTTGATATTTGCTAAGCGAAAAATTATACAATGCAATTGATAAGTAAGAATGATTTGTAAACGTGAGTACGTAAAGATACAAGGCTGAATCAGCATATATTATATTAATCTGCATCCGCGGTCACGAGATTCACACCCATAAAAATTAGGCAATGCTTTAAATCGTCACTTACTTGGCACCGGCGGTCTAAAAACCTTTCCGCCTGACTACCTTCTTGACAGCCTCTTCGACGATATCATAACAACATCTAATATGAAAACACCACTCATGGGGTGGTCGGGTGAGAGAGAGAGAGAGAGAGAGAGAGAGAGAGAGAGAGAGCATTTACATTTCTATGGGAAAATCACTTTCGTTCCGTGGCAGTTTCCTTTCTTTACTACAGCTCTTCTATAAGTTCATTTTTATGTGGGGGTACAAAGATAAAATGTAAAATTAAACCCCCACCATTCATTATATAACAGACTATCATCCAGGAAGCCCTGTCATGAATTGCAAAGTAGTTATTTGAATACATCAATACCCAATACT
Source organism: Macrobrachium nipponense (assembly GCF_015104395.2). Lineage (NCBI taxonomy): Eukaryota > Metazoa > Arthropoda > Malacostraca > Decapoda > Palaemonidae > Macrobrachium > Macrobrachium nipponense. The sequence continues at coordinate 93,241,527 of NC_087203.1, read as the reverse complement.
TTGGCCGGTGAAGTGAGCAAGCAGGTAAGGAGTTGCTGTTTGCAGCTGTAACCTTGCTATAATATATTGGTCCTTACTCAACACTCAAAACAGAATATCGCATCATTGATGTTTCTTACTAGCAAACGTTTGCAAGCTGCTCTGTTCTACGTATCAATTAAACGATAGAAATCCAAACCTGAAATGTTCACGATACAAAATTCTACAAATCATAGGACAACCGATTTTCAGTATATATGGGAGAAGAGCAAAAGCATTAACTGTCAAGTTAGGGAGAAGGGAGTCAAAAATCGATGTCACATGGAAAGAGAGAAGGAATCATAAGCTAGTATCATCGGCAAAGAACATTTTCAACCATTGATTCTAAAAACTGCATAAGGCTGAAAACGACGGAGATGCTTACTGTCAAAACGGGAGTCATTGCTAAGAATTTTCCCAAAGAAAAAGTAGAACTCAAACATCGACAGCAAAAAAACGGAAATGAAAAACTACAATGGCCCACCATTTGAAAGAATGAACATAAATGAGAAAGGTATCGGGGAATAAAACTCAACATAAAACAAAACTCAACTGCAAAAAAAGATTAAATAAAAAATAAATAAACAATGGACTGCCACAACGAAAAAAAAAAAAAATGTGAACGGGGATTTTTGAAAGGTTTTGGTTTTGCTTCGTGCATTTATTTTTCTTTTACATTGCTAAAAATAGAGAGAGAGAGAGAGAGAGAGAGAGAGAGAGAGAGAGAGAGAGAGAGAGAGAAAGGAACTACATAATCAGAAAACAACTCTTACTGATTTTATTGAAAATAAAATCTTAAGCATAAGGTTAAAAGGAAAAACGGGAAGTTTAACATATTTAGTTTTTTCAAGTTTTCTCGGCGACTAAAAATATCACATCAATAATTCTTACTCAAGTTATATCTGCAATCTGACCATAATTGCCGGACAATCAATTATTCTATTTCTAGTACATATTCTTGACCTACGAAAAAGTTATGAACTTCAACAATTTAGCTGCTCAACCTAGGAAGGGTAATAACTAGGGTCAACAACTAGACTACAAGGAATAGTTCGTTTCCATTTGCAGAAGTTTGTTAAGAGGGTTTGTTAAGAAGAGTGAGGTATAAACAGAAGAAAGTGAAAACAAAAACTAAAACTTAATTCATTATTTATCTTTACTATAAACAGAAAGCAGCGTTATAGAATAAAAAGAGTTCTAGCAAAAAAGCAATAAATAAATAAATAAATAAATCAATCATCAATCAATCAATCAATCAATCAATCAATCAATCAATCAATCAATCAATCAATCAATTAATTAATTAATTAATTAATTAATTAATTAATTAATTAATTAATTAATACACCGCAAGAGAATCTATTGCCCTTTAACAACTAACCCTTGCAATCTATTTGTTAACAAAATTTTCTAAAATAATACTAAGAAATGATTGTTTCCCATCTGTCTAAGGTTGACAACAAGGGGCTGACGATCAAAATAATCAAAATCAACACTGAAATCCAGACCAAACCTACAAGCTTCATGATGTGAATCTAAGATTTCTGTAACAGCACTGGAAACTAAAAGAAGAGCATCACAAGCATCCAGGCCTTTGAGAAAACCTAACTGCAAACTATGGAACAGATGACTGCCTTCAGCACAGACATTTAGATGGTAAACAAGCGTGTAAGGTTCTGCACATGACAAATAAAGGAAAAAAAATCAAAACAAACAAGAAACTTTAAATAGCAACTTTCATCGAAACTCCTAGTGGAGCTTCAGACAAGGATGTTCCAAAAACTAAGTAATCTAATTTTTTTGTTTACTGTCTATTCTGTGGGAAAGCTGCCAGCGTGCTTGTAACAATGATGATAAAATTTATGACAACTAATTTCAACAAAAAATTGCTTTTTCGTAATGCCCCAGCTAAGAATGTCTTTTAATCTTTAATTACCCCGCAACGCCCTAATACAATAAATGTTAATCTGTATTCAGTTACAATCAAATGATTGACAATGACAACTGAAATATTAGGCATATGTGATTTTTCCAGACAAAAGTAACATGAATGTACAGGGAAATGAAGGAAAGCATATTAACACCATACTCAGACACATCAAACTAATGACCTGTAGACATAGAAATGCTCCGTTTCCTGTGAAAACCAAAGATAATAGCCTTTTATCAAATTAGTGTCATCCATAACATATTGAAGCATACCCACTGAAGAAGAAAAAATGCGTTCAAAATGGCATCTGGATGAAAAACGATGCGAGGGTGAGATGAGAAATTACTCTGGAATGACGGGAGAGAGACTGGGGAAAAGGGGAAAGATGAAGAAGTGGAAAATAAATATGAAAGGGGGAAAGGGACTGAGAGATCAGATAACTCTAGGTGACCAAAGAAACATCCGTGGCCCATAAACTAAGAGATGGGCGTAAAAAGCCGGGAAAAAAAAAAAAAAAAAAAAAAAGAAAAAAGAGAGAGAGAGAGAGAGAGAGAGAGAGAGAGAGAGAGAGAGAGAGAGATTACAACTAACACGCTTTGAAAGGAAGATGGCCAATAGGTAATCTTAGAGAAGAAAACCTAAGGAAGTGTCTACTACGGAGTTCATGATGACCTGACTGGAATGGCACGAGACAATGACCCCGACAGGTCAAGTGCAAGATACAATAAGTTTCTTGCACCAGGAAGTGACTGACAGAGAGCGAGAAAGAGACTGTGTCATGCCCTTTTAAATAATTTGGAACCCATAATGTATTCAACGTTTTCCGTTTTGCTATATCTCAAAAAGGTCATATAAGACACCGGAAGGTCACTCAGAAGGTCAAATTCAGAGAGTTTTTGAGTGAATAATATATATATATATATATATATATATATATATATATATATATATATATATATATATATATATATATATATATATATATATAAAGTTGTTAAATTCATCTTATTCAAATGTACATCAAACGCAATCAATAATCTAACGCACAAATACAAACTCATTCAGATGAACACAGCTATTGGATATAAACAGCTGGGCAGCAATAAAAAGTTCAATTTATTCTGGGCCCATGAAGATTCATGAGGCGTTTTTCGGGCTTGCAACTAAAGAAAACGCCCAGCTAATTAAAATCGAAAAGAACTCCGAGGAATGTAAATAGTTCATTAAATGATAAGGTGGAAGAAATACCACAGAACCTTTAAGCAAAACACGTTCTTGTTGTTCTTTTAACAATATTCACTACGCAGTTCTTCAGATATATACTCAATGGTCCTCTTGATTTTCACTTATAAATCTACTAATAAGTTGTTTTAACCGAAGGCAGCTCAAAGTTGAAATATCTAACATATACTAAACTTATATAATATATTTAATAATATATATATCATATATTATAATAATCTATCTATATATATAATATATCTTATATATCTAATATATATATTATTATATTACATATTGAGAGTATGTTAATGTAGGTTCCGGTAAATTCCAGAATGGGGGGAACATATACACTTGCTCCCCTCCAAACATTAAATTTGCATAAATTTGACAAACCGTAAAAATAATCGTATACAAACATAACATGTATACGTATATTCCAACGTATACATGCATACATACCAATACTTTCATGTCAAATTATTTTCTCAAGAGACATGACGAATCATTTCACCAATGCATGCAATCAATGAAGAGGTACGTGAGTTCAAAAAAACTATTCAGTGGCACAAATTACGTAAATGATGAATTGAACCGCCAAATCATATTTCCAAATACGTCGAGAAATTAAAACAAAATTCTCTGTTCAAATCGATTTCGATGGCAATACCTAAAGATAAATTCCAGGATATGAAGAAGTTAAGTATATCTTAGTTTAACCAGACCACTGAGCTGATTAACAGCTCTCCTAGGGCTGGCCCGAAGGATTAGATATTTTTACGTGGCCAGGATTATTGGTCATCTAGCAATGGGACCTACACCTTTTATTGTGGGATCCGAAACCAACATTATCTCGAGAAAGAATTTGAATTTCTATCACAGAGATAAATTCCTCTGCTTCCGCGTTGGTAGAGCCGAGAATCGAACTTCGGACCACCAGATTGGTAGCCAAGTGCGAAAACCACTCGTCCCAACCCGAAACTAGGATATGGAAGAACATTGAGACTAGACCGTCCCATGTTAAAGAGAGCCGTCTTTAAGTTTGCTTACACAAATAAAAACCGAAACGTCCGGAAAGGACACCAACTGGCTTTTCATACTGAACAATTTACCCGTAGTTCTCCCGCGCCCCTCCAACTTTTGCTAAGGTGAAATCACAAACTATAATATTTTTTTCTGAACTTCCAAACCTGACAGAGATGAAAGGTGTTTATTATTTGCAAAGATATTTAACAACACCACACTACTTTGAATCACCTGAACGATTTTGATTTTGGGTGAAGAGAAAAATACAGGAAACAATAAAAGTTAGCCAAAATTACTGTCGCTGATCCTCATCAGTAGAACACCAACCCCTATACAAATAAAAGTCCACGCTTCCTTAATAACAAAAACTCGAACTTTCAACTCTGACTGCCATTACCGAAGTATAACTTACTATTTTTCGTGAACGGCCAAGTACTACATCAATTATCTGTCTAACTGAATAAGTTAGGATTTTTAATGTAGCAGTTCATCTACCAGTTACTAAAATTCCGACTGAGTAAAGTCTATTTTCAGGAATCTATTGTCTCAAGTACACGCTAAACTGTCGTACGGGTCTTGCAATTAGATATCACCATTTGAAAAAAGAAATCGTTGTCCACACTCAAAATTCAGAGTGAAATGGAAATGCGTCCATTGCAATACCGTTGTTCTTCACGCAAACCTTTAAAAAAACCATTCCTTGTAACCGTTTAAATTGCCTCACCTGAATACCATCAACACCTCTGGATACTAGCTCCGATTTCGAACCGGATTCATCATCCAAAGCCGATCATCTCACGCATACCGAAATGGACAGTCCGATCTCTTTCGGCGATTTCTAAAGTCCAAAAGGACATTCATCAGAAGGGCTTAATTAAGGATTAG